>NC_038250.2:39381143-39681143 GCF_000004515.6 Glycine max
GACTCGAAGGTGGAGGACACATGAACAGCGCTAGGCAATAAATTCATGTGGCTCCGAAAAAATTGGAGAATGGAGAATTGGCGAACAGCGTTATGCAATAACTTCGCGGGGCTCCAGACTCGAAGGTTGAGGACACATGAACAGCGCTAGGCAATAAATTCATGGGGCTCCGAATAAAGTGGAGAATGGAGAATTGGCGAACAGCGCTACGCAGTAACTTCGCGGGGCTCCAGACTCGATGGTGGAGGATGCATGAATAGTGCTAGGCAATAAATTCATGGGGCTCCGAAAAAAAAGTGGAGAATGGAGAATTGGCGAACAACGCTATGCAATAACTTCGCGGGGCTCCAGACTCGAAGGTGGAGGACACATGAACAGCGCTAGGCAATAAATTCATGGGTCTCCGAATAAAGTGGAGAATGGAGAATTGGCGAACAGCGCTACGCAGTAACTTCGCGGGGCTCCAGACTCGATGGTGGAGGACACATGAACAGCGCTAGGCAATAAATTCATGGGTCTCCGAATAAAGTGGAGAATGGAGAATTGGCGAACAGCGCTACGCAGTAACTTCGCGGGGCTCCAGACTCGATGGTGGAGGACACATGAACAGCGCTAGGCAATAAATTCATGGGTCTCCGAATAATGTGGAGAATGGAGAATTGGCGAAGAGCGCTACGCAGTAACTTCGCGGGGCTCCAGACTCGATGGTGTAGGATGCGTGAATAGTGCTAGGCAATAAATTCATGGGGCTCCGAAAAAAATGGAGAATGGAGAATTGGCGAACAGCGCTACGCAATAACTTCGCGGGGCTCCAGACTCGAAGGTGGAGGACACATGAACAGCGCTAGGCAATAAATTCATGGGGCTCCGAATAAAGTGGAGAATGGAGAATTGGCGAACAGCGCTACGCAGTAACTTCGCGGGGCTCCAGACTCGATGGTGGAGGATGCATGAATAGTGCTAGGCAATAAATTCATGGGGCTCCGAAAAAAAAGTGGAGAATGGAGATTTGGCGAACAGTGCTATGCAATAACTTCGCGGGGCTTCGGACTTGAAGGTGGAGGACACATGAACAGTGCTAGGCAATAAATTAATGGAGCTCCGAAAAAAGTGGAGTATGGAGAATTGGCGAACAACGCTACGCAATAACTTCGCGGGGCTCCAGACTCGTTGGTGGAGGACACATGAACAGTGCTAGGCAACAAATTCATGGGGCTCCGAAAAAAGTGGAGAATGGAGAATTGGCGAACAGTGCTACGCAATAACTTCGCGGGGCTTCGGACTTGAAGGTGGAGGACACATGAACAGTGCTAGGCAATAAATTAATGGAGCTCCGAAAAAAGTGGAGTATGGAGAATTGGCGAACATCTCTACGCAATCACTTCGCGGGGCTCCAGACTTGAAGGTGGAGGACACATGAACAGCGCTAGGCAATAAATTCATGGGGCTCCGAAAAAAGTGGAGAATGGAGAATTGGCGAACAGCGCTACGTAATAACTTCGCGGGGCTCCAGACTCGAAGGTGGAGGACACATGAACAGCGCTAGGCAATAAATTCATGGGGCTCCGAAAAAAGTGGAGAATTGGCGAACAGCGCTACGCAATAACTTCGCGGGGCTCCAGACTCGATGGTTGAGGATGCATGAACAGCGCTAGGCCACAAATTCATGGGGCTCTGAAAAAAATGGAGAATGGAGAATTTGCGAACAGCGTTACGCAATAACTTCACGGGGCTCCAATCTCGCAGGTGGAGGACACATGAACAGCGCTAGGCAAATAAATTCATAGGGCTCCGAAAAAAGTGGAGAATGGAGAATTGGCGAACAGTGCTACGCAATAACTTCGCGGGGCTTCGGACTTGAAGGTGGAGGACACATGAACAGTGCTAGGCAATAAATTAATGGAGCTCCGAAAAAAGTGGAGTATGGAGAATTGGCGAACATCTCTACGCAATCACTTCGCGGGGCTCCAGACTTGAAGGTGGAGGACACATGAACAGCGCTAGGCAATAAATTCATGGGGCTCCGAAAAAAGTGGAGAATGGAGAATTGGCGAACAGCGCTACGTAATAACTTCGCGGGGCTCCAGACTCGAAGGTGGAGGACACATGAACAGCGCTAGGCAATAAATTCATGGGGCTCCGAAAAAAGTGGAGAATTGGCGAACAGCGCTACGCAATAACTTCGCGGGGCTCCAGACTCGATGGTTGAGGATGCATGAACAGCGCTAGGCCACAAATTCATGGGGCTCTGAAAAAAATGGAGAATGGAGAATTTGCGAACAGCGTTACGCAATAACTTCACGGGGCTCCAATCTCGCAGGTGGAGGACACATGAACAGCGCTAGGCAAATAAATTCATAGGGCTCCGAAAAAAGTGGAGAATGGAGAATTGGCGAACAGTGCTACGCAATAACTTCGCGGGGCTTCGGACTTGAAGGTGGAGGACACATGAACAGCGCTAGGCAATAAATTCATGGGGCTCCGAAAAAAGTGGAAAATTGGCGAACAGCGCTACGCAATAACTTCGCGGGGCTCCAGACTCGATGGTAGAGGATGCATGAACAGCGCTAGGCAATAAATTCATGGATCTCCGAAAAAAGTGGAGAATGGAGAATTGGCGAACAGCGCTACGCAATAACTTCGCGGGGCTCCAGACTCGAAGGTGGAGGACACATGAACAGCGCTAGGCAATAAATTCATGGGGCTCCGAAAAAAGTGGAGAATTGGCGAACAGCGCTACGCAATAACTTCGCGGGGCTCCAGACTCGATGGTAGAGGATGCTTGAACAGCGCTAGGCAACAAATTCATGGGGCTCTGAAAAAAATGGAGAATGGAGAATTTGCGAACAGCGTGACGCAATAACTTCACGGGGCTCCAGACTCGCAGGTGGAGGACACATGAACAGCGGTAGGCAATAAATTCATGGGGCTCCGAAAAAAGTGGAGAATGGAGAATTGGCGAACAGCGCTACGTAATAACTTCGCGGGGCTCCAGACTCGAAGGTGGAGGACACATGAACAGCGCTAGGCAATAAATTCATGGGGCTACGGAAAAAGTGGAGAATTGGCGAACAGCGCTACGCAATAACTTCGCGGGGCTCCAGACTCGATGGTAGAGGATGCATGAACAGCGCTAGGCAACAAATTCATGGGGCTCTGAAAAAAATGGAGAATGGAGAATTTGCGAACAGCGTTACGCAATAACTTCACGGGGCTCCAATCTCGCAGGTGGAGGACACATGAACAGCGCTAGGCAAATAAATTCATAGGGCTCCGAAAAAAGTGGAGAATGGAGAATTGGCGAACAGTGCTACGCAATAACTTCGCCGGGCTTCGGACTTGAAGGTGGAGGACACATGAACAGCGCTAGGCAATAAATTCATGGGGCTCCGAAAAAAGTGGAAAATTGGCGAACAGCGCTACGCAATAACTTCGCGGGGCTCCAGACTCGATGGTAGAGGATGCATGAACAGCGCTAGGCAATAAATTCATGGATCTCCGAAAAAAGTGGAGAATGGAGAATTGGCGAACAGCGCTACGCAATAACTTCGCGGGGCTCCAGACTCGAAGGTGGAGGACACATGAACAGCGCTAGGCAATAAATTCATGGGGCTCCGAAAAAAGTGGAGAATTGGCGAACAGCGCTACGCAATAACTTCGCGGGGCTCCAGACTCGATGGTAGAGGATGCTTGAACAGCGCTAGGCAACAAATTCATGGGGCTCTGAAAAAAATGGAGAATGGAGAATTTGCGAACAGCGTGACGCAATAACTTCACGGGGCTCCAGACTCGCAGGTGGAGGACACATGAACAGCGGTAGGCAATAAATTCATGGGGCTCCGAAAAAAGTGGAGAATGGAGAATTGGCGAACAGCGCTACGTAATAACTTCGCGGGGCTCCAGACTCGAAGGTGGAGGACACATGAACAGCGCTAGGCAATAAATTCATGGGGCTACGGAAAAAGTGGAGAATTGGCGAACAGCGCTACGCAATAACTTCGCGGGGCTCCAGACTCGATGGTAGAGGATGCATGAACAGCGCTAGGCAACAAATTCATGGGGCTCTGAAAAAAATGGAGAATGCAGAATTTGCGAACAGCGTTACGCAATAACTTCACGGGGCTCCAATCTCGCAGGTGGAGGACACATGAACAGCGCTAGGCAAATAAATTCATAGGGCTCCGAAAAAAGTGGAGAATGGAGAATTGGCGAACAGTGCTACGCAATAACTTCGCCGGGCTTCGGACTTGAAGGTGGAGGACACATGAACAGCGCTAGGCAATAAATTCATGGGGCTCCGAAAAAAGTGGAAAATTGGCGAACAGCGCTACGCAATAACTTCGCGGGGCGCCAGACTCGATGGTAGAGGATGCATGAACAGCGCTAGGCAATAAATTCATGGATCTCCGAAAAAAGTGGAGAATGGAGAATTGGCGAACAGCGCTACGCAATAACTTCGCGGGGCTCCAGACTCGAAGGTGGAGGACACATGAACAGCGCTAGGCAATAAATTCATGGGGCTCCGAAAAAAGTGGAGAATTGGCGAACAGCGCTACGCAATAACTTCGCGGGGCTCCAGACTCGATGGTAGAGGATGCATGAACAGCGCTAGGCAATAAATTCATGGATCTCCGAAAAAAGTGGAGAATGGAGAATTGGCGAACAGCGCTACGCAATAACTTCGTGGGGCTCCAGACTCGAAGGTGGAGGACACATGAACAGCGCTAGGCAATAAATTCACGGGGCTCCGAAAAAAGTGGAGAATGGAGAATTGGCGAACAACGCTACGCAATAACTTCGCGGGGCTCCAGACTCGATGGTGGAGGACACATGAACAGTGCTAGGCAACAAATTCATTGGGCTCTGAAAAAATTGGAGAATGGAGAAATTGCGAACAGCGCTACGCAATAACTTCGCGGGGCTCCAGACTCGAAGGTGGAGATCACATGAACAACTTTAGGCAATAAATTCATGGGGCTCCGAAAAAATTGGAGAATGGAGAATTGGCGAACAGCGCTACGCAATAACTTCGCGGGGCTCCAGACTCGCAGGTGGAGGACACATGAACAGCGCTAGGCAATACATTCATGGGGCTCCGCAAAAAGTGGAGAATGGAGAATTGGTGAACAGTGCTACGCAATAACATCGCGGGGCTTCGGACTTGAAGGTGGAGGACACATGAACAGCACTAGGCAATAAATTGATGGAGCTCCGAAAAAAAGTGGAGTATGGAGAAATGGCAAACATCTCTACGCAATCACTTCGCGGGGCTCCAGACTTGAAGGTGGAGGACACATGAACAGCGCTAGGCAATAAATTCATGGGGCTCCGAAAATAGTGGAGAATGGAGAATTGGCGAACAGCGCTACGCAATAACTTCGCGGGGCTCCAGACCCGAAGGTGGAGGACACATGAACAGCGCTAGGAAATAAATTCATGGCGCTCCGAAAAAAGTGGAGAATTGGCGAACAGCGCTACGCAATAACTTCGCGGGGCTCCAGACTCGATGGTAGAGGATGCATGAACAGCGCTAGGCAATAAATTCATGGGGCTCCGAAAAAAGTGTAGAATAGAGAATTGGCGAACAGCGCCACGCAATAACTTCACGGGGCTCCAGACTCGATGGTGGAGGACACATGAACAGCACTAGGCAACAAATTCATGGGGCTCTGAAAAAAATGGAGAATGGAGAATTGGCGAACAGTGCTACGCAATAACTTCGCGGGGCTCCAGACTCGAAGGTGGAGATCACATGAACAACTCTTGGCAATAAATTCATGGGGCTCCGAAAAAATTGGAGTATGGAGAATTGGCGAACATCTCTACGCAATCACTTCGCGGGGCTCCAGACTTGAAGGTGGAGGACACATGAACAGCGCTAGGCAATAAATTCATGGGGCTCCGAAAAAAGTGGAGAATGGAGAATTGGCGAACAGCGCTACGCAATAACTTCGCGGGGCTCCAGACTCGAAGGTGGAGGACACATGAACAGCGCTAGGAAATAAATTCATGTGGCTCCGAAAAAAGTGGAGAATTGGCGAACAGCGCTACGCAATAACTTCGCGGGGCTCCAGACTCGATGGTGGAGGATACATGAACAGCGCTAGGCAATAAATTCATGAGGCTGCGAAAAAAGTGGAGAATGGAGAATTGGCGAACAGTGCTACGCGTTAACTTCGCGGGGCTCCAGACTTGAATGTGGAGGACACATGAACAGCGCTAGGCAATAAATTCATGGGGCTCCGAAAATAGTTTGTTGGCAGGACCGAACGGTCCACCGGGTTTTTCCACCAAAAAGGCAAACATGCTTTTTGCAAAGAAAAATAAATCATTCGCGAGAACACCATATCTTAGAGAAACAGTATACTTGTGCCAAGGGTAATCTTGTAATCGAAAATGAAGGGCAGGACGTCAACATTTAGCTTTTAAATGACCATGCAGGGGAAACATCGGACTAAACTGAAAATAAATCACTCATAGTGTATAAAACTCACATAGGCAAGTGTTTTATCCTAATCCCAAACCATAACTGCACCATGACTTTATTTTGCAGACGATTTCCTATCGAATGATAGATCACACGTACGATCACAGATCAATAGGATTTTCTCAAGGGTAGTGTTTTTTGGAGAGGAAGCTGGGTGTTTCGGTCTTTTCCTCTTTGTTCATGTGGGGTGGGATATCGCCAGTCGAGAATGACCTTGAATGGAAATCTAAAAGGAAGAGACACCAAAAATGGGTTTTCCTTTGCCGGCAGTCACTTACCTTGCCGAAAATTTATCTGGTCTAAAGATCTTCCGTTCTCTTTCTTCCATTGATTGAGAATTGCTTCTTTTCCATTTTTACTTCCCTTCGACCTTCGACCGGGAATCCTTCCTTTTCTTTTTTATTGTTCTTTTCTTTATTTTCATCCTTTTCTTTTTCTTTCTTTCCATTTATTCCTTTTCTTTCTTTTCACTTCTCCTTCCCCATCCCTTTGTTTGGGAAATCGGGTTTTAGCATTTTATTCGCTCTCTCTTGAGGAGATTCTGCTGTCCTTTGCTTCGGGGGAAAGAATGAGGATTCTTTTTTATAGGCCAAGGTTCAAAAAGGTCTAAGGTTGTGTTTCAATGGGGTCTTTTATCGTGGGAACCCAATCTTGGTATCTGGGGCGAAACAAATTTGGGTGTCAAGGTGTCGATTTCGGGCCGAACTTCCATATTATTCCATAAGGCACGCGTGACAATGATGATTTGAAAACAACGTGCAAAATTAGTCATGGCTACAACCAGGTGGGCACTCCAGCATCCCGTTTATGGCATTGTGATACTACGGTTGGGAATTTAAACAAACAGACCCAACGTTTCCAAGTTATGTTCTTTCATCAGTTCAATGAATTCATCCATTCTTATCTCTGTTATTCCAGAAACTAAACTCTTAGCGTCAGTCCCTTGTTCCCAGAAGATACGTTTGCTCTTTACGAATGATTTATACTTCTTAACTATACATGTCGACCTTCGCGGTCTTTCTTTCTTTTTCCTTTTTGTTTCATTTTTTTTATATTCACAAAATTATACACCTATGGTCCTATATGAAGAAATTTTCTTTGTATATCTGCATTCTGATACATGACAAACTTTTTCTGTACACGCATTGGAACTCTTTTTCTTTCCCTTTTTTGCTTTCTCCCACTCTTTGATTGGGAATTTTTCTTTTTTTTTTTCTTTTTTTGTTTTCCGAGGGCAAGGAATGACATTCTCACCCTGGGTCAAGATTTATGATAAGTTGGGATTTTGGCTCAAGGCTTGTAGAACGGCTGGTCATGATATATGTCAGGGTTTGGCTAGCTGTTTGGGGATAAAGGGGATGTCCTACATTATTTCCATGATACACATGCAACAATGATGATTAGGAAATTTTATGCAAAACTGGTCATGCATGCACCCATGTGAACACTCTAGCATCAAGTTTTTATGGTCATGTGACATTGGGGCTCAGGATTCATTTTCCCTATTTTAAGCCAACCCAGTATTTCCAAAATATGTTCTTCTATCAATTTGTGCATTCATCCGAGTCTATCTTGGGTGTTCGAAAAAACTTTTCACAGCATTTACCCTTCAAATGTGTACACACATTTTTTTCAAAAACTGGTTAAGATCAGTAAAATCTTTCAAAGAAAAGTTGGAAATTATCTCTTTTCACAAGCATGTTGTTTTTTAGCTTGACAACTTTTTATTATTATTATTTTATTATTTTTCTTTCTATTTTTTTTTCTTCTTATTCTTTTCTTGCTCGCTCTCTTTTTGCTTTTTTTTTCATGAGGTATTTTGCTACCTAAACATACGTATATTTTTGTGAGGTATTTTGCTATATACATGCGTGTCCAAGGTATCTTGCTACCTAAACATACATATATATGTTTTGTGAGATATTTTTGCTATATACATGCATATCCAAGGTATCTTTCTACCTAAACATACATATATATATTTTGTGAGGTATGACTACCTTCTGAGCTTATGCTTGTTTTATTTAAATTCCTAGGATTATGAGCAAATAGGTGTGTCCTGCTATGACTTGAGAAACAAAAGTGATCAAATAACAAGCAGAGATTTAAAAGGTACTAGGTTGTCTCCTAGTAGCGCTTCTTTAACGTCTTGAGCTGGACG
Organism: Glycine max; assembly: GCF_000004515.6. NCBI lineage: Eukaryota > Viridiplantae > Streptophyta > Magnoliopsida > Fabales > Fabaceae > Glycine > Glycine max. Next base: position 39,389,792 of record NC_038250.2, read on the forward strand.
TTTGATGGCTTGTTGGTCACGGACCTAGTACTTTGCTTACCTTTGGCTTTGGACTTGGTCGCCTATTGGTCGGCCATGGGTCGTAAGCAACGCTCTAACCTTTTTGTGGATGAGCTGAGGTAAACTCTAGAGGTGATGGCGGCACGTCTGTTGCCCGCTGTCGGCCATCCTCAGGCTGCTGTGGTGTTTTGCCCTGCGCCTGCCTGGGGACGCAGTACTTCTTGATGAAAGCTCGATTAGTAGGGGGCCTGATGACCTTACTGGGGGCGACAGGCACTCCGTAGAACTGACCGAGGCCAGTAATGAGAGCTTGGCAACTCCAAGACCCTGTTGGACTTCTTCGGGTCCACTGGGTGTCTTGCAGGCGCGATCCCTGCAAACAATAGATGAAATCAGAAATCAGTTGAGCGATGGCATACTTACCTATGTCATGCTGACGTGACCTTGCCGGGGGGAACGGGCACCCTGTAGGACTACAGAGGCCCGTAACCAGAGCTGGAAACCCCAAGGCCCTGTTGGACTTCTCCGGGTCCACTGGGTGTCTTTGTGGGTGCCATTCTTGCAAATAATAGATGACATCAGAAATCAATTGAGCCATGCGCATACTTACCTATGTCATGACGGCACAGACCAACTGATACATATGCAGGGGGAGATTGGCATTGTGGTCGCTGGGCAGAATGTTGCTAAATAGCAACGCCACCCACGTAAGGGTGGTCATGTTGGTGCGCATGGTCCGCACTCGTCTTTTGGCAGCGGCACGGGGGAAATCTTGCCCCGGTATGCATAGTAGATGCGTGATAGCCTCCCTCTCTGGATGTGCTCGCACAGTTGGTCACCCTCCAATATCAGGGGGTGGCCCAAGAACTGATAAAAGGAAACTACTGGCCCTTTAACCGGGAGCGCAAGTCTCGGTTAAGCATCTAAGGGCAAAGGACCTTATATTCTCTTAAGCATCTAAGGACGCGTAGCCTTCTAAAGGCGAGGGCGTGCAGCGGGTTCTTTTCTTTTTTATAACAATGATTAAGTTCTCTCTCTCTTTTTTTTTTCTTTAAGGAAAGAATGCATTGAGCAATGCAACTAATGAACAACATGGATGTATGCGAATGATGCACAGTTGAAGTATTGCGAATTTTTACGCAGGACATGGGGTTGAATCAATTTAGATCTTCAACATGGTCCATGTCGCAACGTGCCCTTTTGCGGGCGAGCAAAGGCGAGGCTCACGGGTGTCTTTCCGAAGGAGGAAAGATGCGCGGAGTCGCCACCAACGTTTATTTGTGGAAAACGTCGGGAAAACCGAAGGAAACCGGTCAAAATGAAAATTCTAAGTTTGGGAGTTGTATTTACGTTTGAGGAAGGTATTAGCACCTCTCACATTTGTCTCAAAAGACAACAACCTATTTTTTAGAATTGTGGAAATTGTATTACCTTAACTTTTATTTATTTTTATTTTTTGAGGTCGACAAAAGCGGGGCTTTTGCTCCTACGTACCCTCCATCGAAGAGGAAATCAGACCTACGTAGTTCTTTCTTATGCGTGAATCAAGTGATTCTTTTTACTTGAAAGGTGATCATTTTAAGGCGTTGGACCTTAAAAATGATCCATTTTACTTGGTAAGAAACTGAAATGATAAACTTCCAAAAACCCTATTTTTTGTGGACGAGCTTGACTAGACAAGTTGATTTTAGCCTTAGTTTCACTTTAGTTATTAGTCAATTCAATTAAGAATGAGAAATCCCAAAGAGAAAATGTCCGATTGATTTTTCGCTTTATTTTACTAAAAGGTATTTTTTGATTATTATATTATTATTTTACCTCTTTTTTTATTTCCAACGTGGTTACGGCACGACCGAACGGTCGGAATTCATTTTAACCGAAATTAACGGATGATGCAATTCAAACGATCGGTGGAAATTTATTTTATTTTTAGATTAGGCGAGAAATGACTTAAATAAATGGCTTAGGCACGTCAAAAGGGGGTATAAAAAGCGAATGAAAACGAGAATAAAAATACATGAAACAAAATGTGGACCACCACGGGTACATAGAATGAATCGAAAAGCTCGGTTTGAGGTACTTACCCGTTGAAGACTGAAGAAAACAAAGAATGAACGATGAACGTTGAAGAACGGTCGAGAATCTTCGCGTAATTACTCACGGAAACGTTACGGAAGTGCCTCGGCTTGGATTTTCTTCACGGAAATAATTTTCCTCAGCAATTTCGAGAGAAAGAGAAGTGCCAAGAAGGCTGAACCCTTTTCTTCTTCACTCCTCCCCCTATTTATAGCAAAATAGGGGAGGAGCTTGTCACCCAGCTCGCCCAGGCGAGCAAGGTTGCTTCCTCCAAAAGCAACAGCCTTTTGGAGGAAGGATCGGGAAGGCCCAAGTGGGCCAGATTGCTATTTGTACCCCCCTTTTACTAAATGCACCCCCTTCTATTTTTTTTGGTAATTCTTTTTCCGTAACGTTACGAAACTTTACGAATTTCGTAACGATACTTATTTTCCTTCTGCAATGTTACGAATCCTTACGGATTATGTATTTACTCTTTTTTAGCTTTCGAAGAAGTTACGGAAACTCACGGATTGCACAAAAATACATCTTTTCGATTTCCGCCACATCACGGAATTTCACGGATCGCGCAAGCCTGCTTCCTTTTGATTTCTGACACGTCTCAGGACTTCATTTATCGTGCAATAAAGGATGCCAAGTATCTCAAAGCGGCTAACCAAAGGTTGCATATCATCAAGTAATAATCCCCGAACGAAATTAGGGTATGACAGTTGCCCCTCTTTACTTACCTTTTATCAGAGATAGGAGGAAAGCAAAGATAAGACACTGATTTCGTCCGTCTTGCCCTTTCCGTGATTAGTCCATGACGACTCTAGTCTCTACTCCTTCTTTTTTCTTTTCTGCACAACACAATACAAACAACAACAAGAACAACAAATACAATATACATATACACTTTTGGGAAAAAGAAACAATCGGGAACATAACAAAGATCACATTTCCAGTCAAGAGGATCCGCCCTTGACGATGAAAAACTCTGGAGAATGGAGGATTGCACTCTGCAATCATTACACATGGCTCCAAACTCGTGGGTGGAGGACGCATGAACGAAAACGCAATTCATGGGGGTCCGAAAAAGGTTTGAGAATGGAGAATTGCACTAAGCAATCACTACGCATGGCTCCAAATTCGTGGGTGGAGGACGCATGAACGAAAACGCAATTCATGGGGCTCCGAAAAAGATTGAGAATGGAGAATTGCACTAAGCAATCACTACGCATGGCTCCAAACTCGTGGGTGGAGGATCCATGAACGAAAACGCAATTCATGGGGCTCCGAAAAAGATTGAGAATGGAGAATTGCACTAAGCAATCACTACGCATGGCTCCAAACTCATAGGTGGAGGATACATGAACGAAAACGCAATCCTTGGGGCTCCGAAAAAGATTGAGAATGGAGAATTGCACTAAGCAATCACTACGCATGGCTCCAAACTCGAGGGTGGAGGACCCATGAACGAAAACACAATTCATGGGGCTCCGAAAAAAGATTGAGAATGGAGAATTGCACTAAGCAATCACTATGCATGGCTCCAAACTCGAGGGTGGAGGACACATGAACGAAAACGCAATTCATGGGGCTTCGAAAAAAGATTGAGAATGGAGAATTGCACTAAGAAATCACTACGCATGGCTCCAAACTCGAAGGTGGAAGATACATGAACGAAAACGCAATTCATGGGGCTCCGAAAAAAGATTGAGAATGGAGAATTGCACTAAGCAATCACTACGCATGGCTCCAAACTCGAGGGTGGAGGACACATGAACGAAAACGCAATTCTTGGGGCTCCGAAAAAAGGGTTGAGAATGGAGAATTGCACTAAGCAATCACTACGCGTGGCTCCAAACTCGAGGGTGGAGGACCCATGAACGAAAACGCAATTCATGGGGCTCCGAAAAAAGATTGGCAGGACCGAACGGTCCACCAGGTTTTTCCACCTAAAAGGAAAACATGCTTTTTGCAAAGAAAAATAAATCATTCGCGAGAGCACCACATCTTAGAGAAACAATATACTTGTGCCAAGGGTGATCTTCCTTGTAACCGAGAATGAAGGGCAGGATGTCAACTTTTAGCTTTTAAATGAACATGCAGGGGAAACATCGGGCTAAGCTGAAAATAAATCACTCATAGTGTATAAAACTCACAAGGCAAGTGTTTTATCCTATTCCCAAACCATAACTGCACCATGACTCTATTTTGCACACGACTTCCTATCGAATCAAAGATCAAACGTACGATCACGGACCAATAGGATTTTCTCGAGGTTAGTGTTTTTGGAGAGGAAGCTGGGTGTTTCGGTCTTTTCCTCTTTGTTCATGTGGGATGGGATATTAACAGTCGAGAATGATTTTGAGTGGCAATCTGGCTTGAAGAATTTTTGTCCTCTTTCTTTCATTGATCGAGAATTGCTTCTTTTCCCTTTTCACTTCTTTTTGATCTTTGATCGGGAATCCTTCTTTCCTTTCTTCTGTTCTTTTCTTTATTTTCATCTCTTTTTTTCTTTTTTCTTTCTTTCCATTTCTTCATTTTCTTTCTTTTCACTTTTCCTTCCCCATCCCTTTCTTTGGGAAATCGGGTTTTAGCATTCTATTTGCTCTCCCTTGAGGAGATTCCGCTGTCCTTTGCTTCGGGGGAAAGGATGGGGATTCCTTTTTTATAGGCCAAGGTTCAAAAAGGTCTAAGGTTGTGTCTCAATGGGGTCTTTTATCGTGGGAACCCTAATCTTGATATCTGGGGCGAAACAAATTTGGGTGTCAAGGTATCGATTTCGGGCCGAACTTCCATATTATTCCATAAGGCACGCGTGACAATGATGATTTGAAAACAACGTGCAAAATTAGTCATGGCTACAGCCAGGTGGGCCCTCAAGCATCCCGTTTATGGCTTTGTGATACTACGGTTGGGAATTTACACAGACAGACCCAACGTTTCCAAGTTATGTTCTTTCATCAGTTCAATGAATTCATCCATCCTTATCTCGGTTCATTCCGGAAAATAAACTCTTAGCATCAGTCCCTTGTTTCCAGAAGATACGTTTGCTCTTTACGAATGATTTATACTTCTTAACTATAACATGTCGACCTTCGCGGTCTTTCTTTCTTTTTCCTTTTTGTTTCATTTTTATATATTCACAAAATTATACACCTATGGTCCTCTATGAAGAAATTTTCTTTGTACATCTACATTCTTATACATGACAAACTTTTTCTGTACACGCATTGGAACTCTTTCTCTTTACGTCACACGGTCTATATACAAACCCTATTTACGTTCAAAGATTTTTTCCATTTTTCCCAACACACACTTATGGTTCATACAAAAGTTTCTTCATATACACTCGTTGCTCACACACACAAGAATTCCTTTCCACGCATCATTTACACACAAAAATCCTTTTATACACACTTTCCTTTTACACATATATATAAATAAAAACTTTTTCTTTTCTTTACGAACATGACTTTTATTCACAACGCTTCTTTCTTTTTTTATCATGATTTTGGTTTATTTTTTTTAGGACGACGTTCCTAAATGAAAAAATTTCTATGCGGTTCCGGAATCTCTACAAACACTATTGACAACAACGAAACAAGTACTGACGTAACAACTCAAACAATATGTATGTACAAAACAAAAGTCAATCAAAACGAAACAAACGTTAGTCCCTTAGTTAAACAAAAATAAAATGATACGTAACAGATAAAAGAGGAAACATAAAAGAGAATATGGATCTGGGGATTCCACGGTCATGTGGCTCCGCATGCCACCAGACTCTTGGGTCACGGTAACAAAAAGTGGGGTGGTCGACAAAAGCAGAGCTTTTGCTCCTACGTATCCTCAATTTGTGATGAGGAACTCAGACCTACGTAGTTCTTGATAACTGTGAGACTAAAAATAGTCTCAGTGTTTTCTTCACTAAAATGCGAACATGCTTTAGTAAAGAGACAAAAAACTTCCAACTGATCAGAGCATCAAATGTTTTTTTGGATGAAAAAAGATGTGTCTGTCGGGGAAGGAGAGTATGCTGATGAAATTTTCTCATAACCGTAAATGAGATTTTGGATATTAGCATTTCGTTTCTAAATGACCATTTAGAGGAAGCACTGGGTTCAACAAAAATAGAAGAAAATCACTCAAAGTGTATCAATCTCACACAGGTAAGTGTTTTATCCTAATTCCGAACCATAGATATGTCATGACTTGATTTTGCAAATCATTTCCTATCAAATCAAAGATTACATGCGTGATCATGGATCAATAGGACTTATTTTGTGAATGGTTTTTAGGTGGGAAATTTGGCTTTGAGTGTTTTTGCCTTTTCCTTTTCTGTTTTTGTTTAGTGCGTGGCGAGAAAGTCGCTAGCGCACAGGATTTTGATTGGCAATCAAAGGGAGCGGACCAATTTAGGTCATGGTTTTCTTGTTTTTTTTTTAGTTTATTTGGTGACAATTCTGTATTGTTCAGATATTGTCTGGTCTAAAGAACTTTCTGCATGTTTCTTCTGTTTTCTTCCGATCCTTGATCGAGAATTTTTCTTTCTTTCTTTTTTTTTTTTTTTGCTTTTTCCCACTCTTTGATTGGGAATTTTCTTTCTTTCTTTTTTCTTTCTTGTGTATTCTCCCTTTCTTGGATTGGGAATTTTCCTTCTCTTTGTGTTTTCTTCCGAGGGCAAGGATTGACATTCTCACCCTGGGTCAAGGTTTATGATAAGTTGGGATTTTGGCTCAAGGCTTGTAGAACGGCTGGTCACGATATATGTCAGGGTTTGGCCAGCGGTTCGGGGATAAAGGGGACGTCCCACATTATTTCCATGATACACATGCAACAATGATGATTAGGAAATTTTATGCAAAACTGGTCATGCATGCACCTATGTGGACACTCAAGCATCAAGTTTTTTATGGTCATGTGACACTAGGGCTCAGGATTCATTTTCCCTATTTAAGTCAACCCAGTGTTTCCAAAATACGTTCTTTTATCAATTTGTGCATTCATTCGAGTCCCTTTTGGGCGTCCGGGAAAATTTTCACAACATTCACCCTTCAGGTGTATACACATTTTTTTCCAGAAAATGGTTAAGATCAGTAAAATCTTTCAAAGAAAAGTTGGAAATCATCTTTTTTCACAAGCATGTTGTTTTTTAGCTAGACAACTTTTTATTATTATTTTTTTTCTTCCTTCTTATTCTTTTCTTGCTCACTCTCTTTTTGCTCTCTTTTTTCCATGAGGTATTTTGCTACCTAAACATATGTATATTTTTGTAAAGTATTTTGCTATACACATGCGTGTCCCAGGTATCTTGCTACCTAAACATACATATATATGTTTTGTGAGATATTTTTGCTATATACATAGAATGAATTGAAAAGCTCTGTTTGGGGTACTTGCCAGTTGAAGACTGAAGAAAACAAAGAACGAACGATGAATGTCGAAGAACGGTTGAAAATCTTCGCGTAATTACTCACGGAAACATTACTGAAGCGCCTCGGCTTGGATTTTCTTCACGAAAACAATTTTCCTTAGCAATTTCGAGAGAATAAGAAGTGCCAAGAAGGCTGAACCCCTTCTCCCTTCATTCCTCCCCCTATTTATAGCAAAATAGGGGAGGAGCTTGCCACCCAGCTCGCCCAGGCGAGCTCAGCTCGCCCAAGCGAGCAAGGTTGCTTCCTCCAGAAGCAACAACCTTCTGGAGGAAGAATCAGGAAGGCCCAAGTGGGCCTGATTGCTATTTGTACCCCCCTTTTTACTAAATGCACCCCTTTACCTTTTTTGGTAATTCTTTTTCCGTAACGTTACGAAACTTTACGAATTTCGTAACGATACTTATTTTCCTTCCGCAAGGTTACGAATCCTTACGGATTATGTATTTACTCTTTTTTAGCTTTCGAAGAAGTTACGAAAACTCACGGATTGCGAAAAACACCTCCTTTCGATTTCCGTCACATTACAAAATTTTCACGGATCACGTAAGCCCGCTTCCTTTTGATTTTCGGCACGTCTCGGGACTTCACATATTGTGCAACAGAGGGTGCCAAGTATCTCGAAGCGGCCAATCAAAGGTTGTATATCATCAAATAATAATCCTCGGACGAAATTAAGGTATGACGCATGGCATTTCTCATATTTAGATCCAACAATCTGTTACCCCTTCCTATATCAATGCGAATTTGTATCAGTCCATCCTTCCATCCAAAAAGTGACAATCAATAACAAGTAAAAGAAGCTTAAAGTATTGAACCTCAATCAGTATCACTAATTACTAAAGTGTTGAACACCTTCTCATTTCAATTTCATTCCCAATACTAGAAACTTCAAGCAAAAACAGTAATAAAAAGTCACAGAATGCAATGTCGAACACTCACTGTTACAAAATACAAAACTTCCAAAGAAACTAATTAATTCAAATTCTAATACTTCAAAAGTTCAAAAGCACATTGTGACCTTACTGCCTCTTAGTATATTCAGTAGATTAGTTAGACTTATTTATTAGACTACAGAGCATACCTTACTGTTTATTGTGACCTAGTTAAAACTGTCAAAGAGGCATTTGAATAGTGTGAACTAGAGCGTATAAATTGTCAAGGACTAAATAAAAGGGACTATCGAAAGATTGGAGCAAAACTAAGGGTATAATCAATTTTGCATCCAATAATGAAGATCATGTGGACTCAGATTTTGTTGTTTGTTTTCCATTCTTTTGTTTTTTTTATGTTAATTAATGAAGATGCTATCTTAAAAACTTTCTTTCATATCTATTCTTTTGACCGTAGGATCTTGTTCCATGCACATTGCTTTCGTTTGAATATGAGCACATACTTATGTGGAGAGGACCAAATTGGAAGTCATCTATACCAGATCTAGGAGATGATCGCAAGGAATCCAATAAAAATTACGAACCACTGCCATCAGAGGCCCTAGAATTCTCAGCACTGGGACTACAAATGAACCCAATAGAGCATGAAAGCAATTTATTACATGACACTAGCATTTCCTCTATTTCAAGTGAAGGTTGAGGTGTCATATCCCAATGAAAATAGCCATCAATCTATGTATGGGGTTACTGAAGTTCCTTCACCTGCTTATAAAATCCGCATGTTTTTCTATTGTCATCTCCACTTTGTACAAATCACACTAGTAGTTGCCAAAAGTTTTGGTTTGATAGGCCTTGCCCCTAACCACTGCTGCCTTGATGACCCTGCCTTGCCCTCAGTGACACGCCTAAAAAATTTCCTTCTCTGTTGGATTTGGAAGATACTAATTGTGACTTTGGTATAAAAACGATAGAATAATGATAATTCATATTTTTTTATTAGATTATGTTTAATTCAGTAGATCAGTTAGACTTATTTATTAGACTACAGAGCATACCTTAGTTCCTTAAAGAACAACTCATCATAAGGTTCTCTAAAATAACTTACTACTTGCATTTGAGAGCTAAAATCTGTGTATTGAGTTAATTGACATAAGATCCAATTCTAAAAAGGCTTCTAGTCCAAGAAAAAACATAACTACTGGAGCCTGTAGGGGAGTGTAACTGCTTTTCACATACCAAGTGACACCACAACAACGAGGATTAGAGTTTTGGAGGGGAAATAGGTTTCCAGATGAACCTTTCTTTCTTTTTCTTGAATCAATCACTTAATGTGCACAGGAGTGAGACAACAAAGTCTTAGGTTAGTGTTTAGGGTTATCAAAACCATTGTTCAAAGCAAAAATCCAATGCAAACTACGTCTTGTTTTCTTATACCCTAAAACAAAACAATGGCACTCAGCAAACAAGAAAATGGTGCACCAATAACAATCATTGCAGTAAACAAAACCAACAGTTTTAAACAACAAACTCACCAGCTCGAGAACACACCAACTCAGGAACTCACGAACCTAGCAACTCACCAACTCACCAACCCACCAACCAGGAGCCAAGATTATGTCAAAAACCTGCGAAACAACGAACTCACCAACCCAAAGTTAACATTCTATAGGGATAAATGTTAAAGCAACATCAAGCTTTGCCCGCGTAGCTAAATCGCGCCAGTCACGAATAGGAACTTGTGGAGCCACGTACCTAAACAATGAACCTCAATGGTAGCTTGAGTGAGGAGGACACAGTATCTAAGGGATGAGGAAGAAAAGGAGAAAGAGTTTTCGTACGAAACTGATCGCGTGGGGGGAAAATACATTTTCGGCTTTTTAACTTATCAATTAGACAACATTGATTTCTTTAACAAAATCGATGCTAACTTATAATGTTAACATCGGTTTTTTAAAAACTGATGTTAACATTATAAAGTTAACATCGGTTTTTCAAAAAACCGATGTTAACCTTGCGATGTTAAATAAATGTTTTGTAGCAGTGCTTGTATAAGAAACCATTTAAATAGAAAATGAAAACAAAGGTAACATATTTTAATCTTGAAAATATGGTACAAAATGATGAGATATGAGAATCAATATACAAGGTGGTGATGCAGAGACACCAAAGAGCAAGAAGAGTGAAGGGTCATCTAATGCTCAGTCTTCAAGTGTTGTTGCTCCTAAACCCAAGAAACCTGTCTATTCCTGTGAGTTAAGTAATCGTTGAATTAACAAGTCTTTCTTTGGGTTTAAGAGCCTCTCTTTTTTTAAGATGTTATTGATAAGGAGTATGTACCAACTATGTTATTAATTGTTGTGATATTTTTCTAATGAGTGATTTTTCAATTTGATGCTTTTTGTGTATAGATTGGGTGGACAAGAGAAGAGGATAAAAAGCTACTTCATCTTGCTAAGCTTATGCCCACTCAGTGGAGGACAATTGCTCTAATTTTTTTGCCATACCCCTATTTTTCAATACAGGTAAAAGAATTGTTGTAGGTACATGAGGCAATTTGTGGTAGTAAATTGAAGTGAATGAAGTCTCAGAAAATTCGTATTGAGTCGGATTTCTTAGAAAACAAATAATTGAATAACAAGAACTCGTATATCATATGGCTATTATTGGATTCCTAAAAAAATAAAAAAATATATAGAGATAAAAGCTTCTCGGAATAATTTATTTAAATTTATAATCACGGTATATTTGATTTACGTAAAAGTTGAAATATATAAATTAGAAAATATAATTACAGAGAGAATGTACGAATTTAACTCAAGATATTTAATGTGTATTTTTTCATTTATAGTTTTTTTTAACTCTGTGAATACTGTCATAAGGGCACACATTGATAAAACCTCAAAGAATAAGTTAAATTAATAAACTAGTCACTACATTTATCATTATTTTTTTTCATGAAAAGTCTTTGAGGTATAAAGATAAATTTAGTCAAAATGCCAACACAAACATGCTGATGCTAACAATTACTCACTGTTTGAAGGAATGAATAGAATTGTATATTGATAAAAAATTATGTGTTACAGAAAAGACCTTGCTTGTATAGCAAGTGAAAAGTAACTACTGTTGGTTATGAGAAACAAACTCAACCAATTTTTCTAACTAACTTTCAGTTTACAACCTATTTTAAACTTTGAATTATTCCTAACACTCCTCCTTAATTCAAAGTTGCATTTACACAAACAATTCCAATGGAATCTCTTAAACATCTAAACATTTCTAGCTTCAAAGTCTTAGTGAGTATGTTTGCAAGCTGAATTTCAGTTCTGCAATGTTCAATCTTCAGTTTCTCATTGCTGACATTCTTAGGAAGTGGAACTTTGTTTCTATGTGTTTACTTCTTCCATGAGAAGTCGGATGCCTAGCTAAATCAATGGAAGATTTATTGTCTACCAACAACTTCACTTTACATGATTTTTCCAGTTGCAATTTCTTCATCGGGGCATCTAGCCACACTGCTTGGCATGCAGCTTCTGAGGCTGCAATATACTCAGCTTCATAGGATGACAATGTTACTACTGGTTCCTTGGTGGAGGACCAAGAAACTAGAGCTCCTTGATGGAAGCTTGCTTGTGGAGCTTCTATGGAGGCTTGATCTTTGAGCTTCACCATCGAGAATGTGCCTTGGATAAGAAGCTTGGAGAGGGTGCTTCAATGGAGGAAAAGAAAGAGAGAGAGAAAGAGAGAGGAGGGAGCATGAAATTGAAGGAGGAAAAGAGGAAAAGAAGTTGAACTTTGAGTTGTGTCTCACAAGACTCTCATTCATCAAAGTTACAAAAAGTGTTACACATGCTTCTATTTATAGACTAGGTAGCTTCCTTGAGAAGCTTTCTTAGAAAACTTCCTCGAGAAGCTTCTTTGAGAAAACTTCCTTGAGAAGCTAGAGCTTAGCTACACACACCCCTCTAATAACTAAGCTCACCTCCTTGAGAAGCTTCCTTGAGAAGATTCCTAGAGAAGCTAGAGCGTAGCTACACACACCTCTCTAATAACTAAGCTCACCTCTTTAAGATGAGAAGCTAGAGCTTAGCTACACATAACCCTTATAATAGCTAAACTCACCCCCATGCCAAAATACATGAAAATACAAAAAAGTCCCTACTACAAAGACTACTCAAAATGCCCTAAAATACAAGGCTAAAACCCTATACTACTAGAGTGGCCAATGTCACAACCTACCCTTCGGCGGGAGCATGACGCGAGACTCATGGGTGTATCTTCCAAGGAAGGAAAACGCGTGGAGTCACCACCAACGTTTATTCGAGGAAAACGTCGGAAAAACCAGAAAAGCCGTGGTCTATGAACTTTGAGTGTGAAGGGTTTGAGAGTTGTATTTACGCACGGGGAAGGTATTAGCACTCCACGCGTCCGTCACAAGGGACGACAGCCCTTTATCAAGTGTGCAAATATGACTTCAATTTGTTTTATCTTCCCTTTTTTACGCTTTTTGTGTCTTTTTATGCCTTTTATATTTTTTTTCTTTTTCGGGTCAACAAGGGTGTTTCCCTTGCTCTTACGTATTCCTCAATTGTGATAAGGAAATCAGACCTACGTAGTTCTTTGAGAACTAAACGTTGGTTAAGTTTTTTATTCTTTTTCGCAAGATATATTTTTGATTGAATAAAAGGTCATTTAAGGCGTTGGACCATTAAATGATCTTTCGATTCTTTTGAAAGGAGAGAAAACATTAAGGCATTGGACCATTAATGATCTCTTGGTTTTTTTTAAAGAGGTGACAAAGCTATGTGTTGATTTTAGGCTTTTGAAAATCCACGTTTAACCAATAAAAGTGAAAAGGACCATTTCAAGGCGTTGGACCTTTTAAAAATGGTTTTTAGGTGATGACAAAAGCATGATTTATGAATTGATTTTAGCCTTAGTTTCACTTTGGGTATTAGTCAATTCGATTAAGAAAGAAAATCCCAAAGAAAAACGTTTGATTGATTTTTTTTTATTATTTTATTTAAAGATATTTTTTGACTATTATATTATTATTTTGCCTTTTTTTGGTTTTAAACGTGGTTACAACATGACAGATCGGTCAGATTTTATTCTAATACAAATTAAAAGATGTTACAACTCAAATGATCGGTGGAAATTTATTTTATTTTTTATTAGGCAAGAAAATGACTTAAATAAATGACTAAAACACGTCAAAAGGGGGTACAGAAAGCAAATGAAATAAAAATAAAAGCACGCAAAACAAGTGGGGACCACTAAGGGTACATAGAATGAATTGAAAGGTTCGATTTTCGGGAACTTACCAGTTGAAGACCGAAGAACGACAAAGAACGAACAAAGAATGATGAAGAACGATGGAAAATCCTCACAAAATCGCCCACAGAAATGTCTCGGAAGTGTTATGGAAGCGCCTTGACTTGGATTTTCTTCATGGAAACAATTTTTCTCACTAATTTTAAGTGATTCTCAAATACCAGGAGGGTTGAATGAATTTGTTCTACCCTTCTTCCCCTATTTATAAAGGAAAAGAGGGTGGTGGTTGCCGCCCAGTTCGCCAAGGCGAGCTAGGTTGCTTCCACCAGAAGCCACCGCCTTCTATTGGAACATCCTGGAAGGCCCAAGTGGGCCTGATTGCTATTTGCACACCCCTGTTTACTAAATACCCACCATCTGCCCTTTTTTGCTGATTCTTTTTTTGTAACGTTACGAAACTTTACGAATTACGTAACGATACTTGTTTTCTTTCCGTAATGTCACGAAACCTTACGGATTACACAATCGTTCCCTCTTTGGCTTCTGGAATGTTACAAAACTTTACAAATTGCGCATTGACGCTTCCTTTCGACTCCCAACATGTCGCGGAACTTCACGGATTGCCTAACAATGGGTGTCAAGTACCTCGAAGTGGTCAAGCGAATGTCACATCCCAACAAACAGATGGTCCCCAGACGAAATTAGGGTATGAAAGTTGCCCCTATTTACTTGTCTTTTATTGGAGATAAAAGGGAAGTAAAGATAAGACACTAATTTCGTTCGAGCGGAACATCATTCAACCGGTCAATATCCCCGCCAGCAGAACCTGTCGTTCAGTAAGAAAAGAAAAGGCATCAGAAGCGTCAATAAACTTCAGTGTTTTGAAAATGACAAAGTTGGACAACCATGACACTTCCCTTTGCCATTGCACTCGATCGTCTCTGCCCAACAGAGAAGAATTTTTGCACGTCGCTAAACTTGAATGTTTCCGGACGATGAGAGTGAAAAAACCTGCAACAATTTTGAAAACGATCAGCACCGAACGACCAACATCATCCTGACACTGTCGAATTCGTTCCTTTCGGTCGATGAAAGTCGCGGATGACCATAAGGTATCTCTGCCCACCACCCGACTCGCTGCCCCTGGATGACAAAAGGTGCAGAAGATGACGTTAGTCTCTGCGCGTTATCAGGCATCGAGTCTTACAGATAGCAAAAGCGTGCGGATGACCATAATTTGTCTCCGCGTGTTGTCGGACTTGATTGTCTATAGATTGTGAAAAAAGGTGCGGGGCCATATGGTTTCTTCGCATGTCATCGGAGCCGCCGTCTCTGGATGACAAAAAGTGCAGAATGACCATAATTTGTCCCTGCGTGCCATCAGACTTGATCATCTCCGGATGGCGAAAAGGTGTGCGGATGACCATAATTTGTCTCCGCATGTCATCGGGCTTGCCGCCTCTGGATGACAAAAAGGTGCAGAATGACCATAATTTGTCTCTGTGTGCCATCAGACTCGATCGTCTCCGGATGGCAAAAAGGTGTGGAATGACCATAATTTGTCTCTTCATGTCATCGGGCTCGCCGCCTCTGGATGATAAAAGGCATAGAATGACCATAATTTGTCTCTGCGTGCCATCGGACTCGATCGTCTCCGGATGGCGAAAAGGTGCGGAATGACCATAATTTGTCTCCACATGCTACTGGACTCTCGGGTCACGGTAGCAAAAGGTAGGGTGGTCGACAAAAGCAGGGCTTTTGCTCCTACGTATCCTCAATTTGTGATGAGGAACTCAGACCTACGTAGTTCTTGATAACTGACGGGTAGTGCACTTACTTATATGGAGTGACCAAAGACACTAAAAATGGAAGCAAAAGCGCAAAAATGGTGGCCTAGGGGCGAAAATCTACAAATCCCGTGGGTGTTGGATTTTTTGAATAAGGGAGGGGAGTTTTGGGGGGAGAGAAACTCCCCCTCCCTCTTTTTTATGTTTCCAGGTGCAGGGGTGCTCGCCCAGGCGAGCTAACCCTGTATTTTGTTTTTGGGAAGACACGGGTATGCGCTCTCTATGGGTTGGCGTTCACTTACTCAAACCCCCTTAGGGTAGATTAGGCATTCGACATTTACTTTAAAGACACAACAGTAATAATTACTGGGAATTTAAAGGATACTAGGCTGCATCCCAACTGTGCTTTCCGCTAGTCCAGAGCTGGGCATGGGACGAAGATCTATCGATCGTGATCCAAGCCTCTACTCGTGACTATTCCTAAGTACCTGAAAATAGGAAATGACATTGCGCAGCAAACTGTGGCCGCGTTACCGTTTACCTTGATTGGTCTCTGCCTTTGGATCCGGCCCGACATTTGACCATTGCCTAAGACGATTCTGCTCCTGTCATAAGATAACAAAATATGCATGTGTATGCGTATGCATGAGCATTTTCAAATGCAATAATATTTTTAGTGAAAGCTGGTTAGGTTCAGTTTTAATTAAGCGCTTGGGGCATCCCATGGACTGAGCGAAAAGGCTCAGGTTATCAAATACTGCACATATTTTAAAGCACATAGTGAGGACCGGAACCTCAATCCCATGTTCTCTTCTTTTAAAAGATTGTGACGAGAAAATTACAGTGGACAGGAATCCCTGGGTGAAACCAAGAAGGACACACAAAAATAAAAGAACATGCAGTGACTTCCTCAATTGCCTCAGATCCTAAGCGTAGTACCACTTGACAACATCGGAGTTCACGGGTGAAGGTAGCTCTTCGCCATCCATGTTGGTGAGCACTAAGGCCCCTCCGGAGAAAGCCTTTTATACAACGAAAGGCCCTTCATAGTTCGGGGCCCACTTCCCTCTGTTGTCTTTCAGAGCTTGGGAGACTTTCTTCAACACCAAGTCCCCTTCGCTGAACCGGCGCGTACGTACCTTCTTGTCAAAAGTGTTCTTCACTCGTTTCTGATATAAATGCCCATGACTAATGGCGGCCAAACGCTTGCCTTCTATGAGATTAAGCTGATCGAAACCTGCTTGGGCGCATTCCGATTCTTTTAATCCGGATTCCACTAAGATTCTTAATGACGGGACTTCCATCTCAAACGGTAGCACAACCTCCATTCCGTATACCAATGAGAACGGTGTTGCCCCAGTTGACGTGCGCATTGAGGTTCGGTAACCGTGTAATGCGAATAGGAGCATCTCGTGCCAATCTTTGTATGACACAGTCATCTTCTAGATAATCTTCTTGATATTCTTATTGGCTACTTCCACGGCTCCGTTCATCTTTGGTCGGTAGGGCGTGGAATTGTGATGTTGGATCTTAAATTCCTCGCACATTTCCCACATCATCTTGTTATTCAACTTGGTGTCTTTGTCCGTGATAATCTTCCTCGGCAAACCATATCGGCAGATGATTTCCCTCTTAATGAACCTGACCACCACACTCCTGGTGACACTAGCGTAGGACGCGGCCTCGACCCACTTAGTGAAGTAGTCGATTGCCACTAGGATGAAACGATGTCCATTTGCAACTTTGGGCTCTATGGCCCCAATCACATCTATTCCCCACATGGAAAACGACCACGGCGCGGCCAAGACATTCAGAGGCAGGGGGGAGCGTTGACATTGTCTGCGAATGTCTGGCATTTGTGACATTTCCTCACATGGAGACAGCAATCGCTCTCCATGGTGAGCCAATAGTAACCTACCCTTAAGATCTTTCTAGCCATGGCATGCCCATTAGCATGCGTACCAAAAGAGCCCTCATGGACCTCCCCCAGCATGTTTTCTGCTTCTTTATCGTTCACGCAGCATAGCAGAACCATGTCATGGTTTCTCTTGTATAGTATGCTTCCGTTCATGAAGAAGTCGGCCGCCAATCTCCTCAATGTCCTTTTGTCATTGTCGGAAGCCTCCGATGGGTACTCTTTGCTTTCAACGTATCGCTTGATATCGAAATACCAAGGCTTACCGTCCCGTTCCGCTTCCACCTAACAACAATGTGCGGGTCTGCCACGACACCAAAATTCAATGTACGGTAGGTCCCCGTGCGGTGTTAGCTGGAACATGGACGCTAAAGTGGCAAGCGCATCTGCCATTTGATTTTCCTCTCGGGGAACGTGATGGAAGGAGATCTCATCAAAGAAACCAGCCAATTCCTTGATATAGGCTTGGTAGGGTATCAGCTTGTGGTCTCTAGTTTCCCATTCCCCTCTCAGTTGGTGAATCACCAGTGCTGAGTCCCTGTACACCTTGAGTAGCTTGACATTGGAGTCAATTGCTGCCTGGAGGGCCAGGGCGCACACTTCATACTCAACCATGTTGTTGGTGCAGTCGAACCCCAACCTGGCTGTGAAAGGTATACATTGATTGTTTGGAGAGACCAATACTGCCCCAACACCATGGCCTAGAACATTTGACGCTCCATCAAACTACACGATCCACTTGTCCTGGTCCTCGTCTAGCTTTTCCTCAAACAAGGCCATGATGTCCTCATCCGGGAACTCGGGATGCATGGGTTGATAGTCGTTGAGAGGCTGCTGAACCAAATAATCTGCCAAGGCGCTTCTTTTTATCACCTTTTGGGTGATGTAGACTATATCGAACTCAGATAGCAAAACCTGCCACCGGGCGATCCACCCTGTGAGAGCAGGCTTCTCAAAGATGTACTTAACCGGGTCCATCTTGGATACCTACCAGGTGGTATGGCTTAGCATGTATTGTCTTAGACGGTGGGACGCCCAGACTAAAGCACAACACGTTCTTTCGAACAGGGGGAAGTCCCACATCCTCGTCCTCTTTACTCTCCGTATGGCCCGCTTCATGCTTGAAATCGATGGTCGGGTCCCAGGTATTAGTACCTTCGAGGGACTCGTCGTCGGATCTGGCGTTTTAAGCATAAAGAAAATAAACATGCAAATGAATGAGAATGGGTAGAGGCGTAGGAACAGATGAAGAAATATCTTTATATTATAAATTCAGGAACAAAAGACATAATGCCTTAACAAAAGGAAACTCTAAAGCCTAGGCCCAACCGTAGAGTTTAAAAGCCACAAAGGGTTACATTATGCTTGTCACGTAAATGCTCGGGCGCTCCTCCACTCACCAATTTCCTAGTCGGAAACCAGGAGGGCATGGTCGTACCAAATCCGACCCACTCGGAGAGTCATCCTCGCATATCGCAACGACTTGGCCTTCGTGTCCTAGACCCACACTTATAAAGCTCCTACTGATGTGGCAGGGCGGGCCCCCTTCGACTTGTCGTCCCAATTGCGAACCTTGGCTTCTGCTCTTCATTCCCGTGACACTTTTCCTTATGTCCGCTTGTGTGGGTTTATAGCCTAATCCAAACTTCTCGCGGTTTCCTCTGGTGTTTACTAGGCTGGTTCTGCCGCCGTTGTCCTTGCCTAAGCCCATTTCGGGCTTGTAGCCATTCCCCAACATCACCCGGGCCACCATCATTGCCGTACCGGACAGGCAAGGTTGCCCAGAGAAGGAATCTACGGAGGCAATGCTTACTACCTCAAAAGATTGGAAGGCTGTTTCCAATGACTCCTCCGTGGCTTCCACATATGGCATAGAGGACGGGCAACTTACCAAGATGTCTTCCTTCCCTGACACAATGACCAAATGCCCCTCTACTATGAACTTCAGTTTTTGGTGGAGTGTAGAGGGAATGACTCCCACCAAGTGGATCCACGGGCATCCCAAAAGACAGTTGTAAGCTGGGTTAATATCCATTACTTGGAAGGTAACCTGACAGGTATGGGGGCCTATCTGTATAGGGAGGTCGATCTATCCCCTCACCTCTCGGTGGCTGCCGTCGAAGGCACAGACCACCATGGAACTTGGCCTTAGATGGGAAGCGTTAAATGGAAATTTCTCCAATGTTCTTTTGGGCATTACGTTTAAACTGGAACCGTTATCGATGAGTACCTTGGCCACGACGTGGTCCATGCATTTGACTGATACATGCAAAGCCCTGTTATGCCCTCTCCCCTCGGCAGGGATTTCTTCTTCAGCGAAGACGAGATAGTTGTTGGCGGTGATGTTATTGATGAGCTCTCCAAAGCCTTCTACGGAGATGTCTTGGGCTACATGAGCTTCGTTCAAGACCTTTACTAGCAAAGCCCGATGAGGCTCAGAGCTCATGAGCAGTTCCAAAAGAGAGACTCTGGACGGGGTTTTGTTGAGCTGCTCAATGACCTTGAACTCGCTTTGTTGAATAATGCGGAGGAACTCGCTTGCCTCCTCTAGCTATACTTCTTTCTTGCCATAACCGTCCTTTTTCTCGGAAAGACCTTTACTGGAACATTCTCGTTCAGAGTGGGGCTCGTCTTGTCATTTTGGTCCTTCGCCATCTTTGTGTTCCCTTTGATGCTTGCGGGTTGTGTCGGCAGGTCAGAGGGTGCGAACACGCGACCGCTACGGGTCACACCACTCAGCCCCGTGATATTAGTTACCTTGGCCAACAACGAGCTGATATCGGTGGCTATTCCGTGGCACGATTCGACTCACCGCTATTTCATTGGTACATCCAGAGGAACCCGCATGCACGCTTCAGCAGCCTGTGTAGTGGATACTACCTACACCTACTCCATATCGACTAGTGGTGCCAGTTCAAGTGATAGAGGTGTCATCCTCTGCAGAGGATCCTGAGGAGTTACCTCCTGAGCCTGTTGTGGATGCTCTTGACTTACCTGAGGATGATGAAGACCCACTCCTTGATGTTGATTTTCCAGAGGATATCATGTCAGTATCTGAGGCAGACTCTACAAAGGAGAGCGGCCCTGGAGGGACAGCGAATAGTGGAGACTCTTCATCAAAGCAGATGGCTCCTTAGACTAGGTTTACATACTTTTTGTGGGTGAGTGTATCTAGTTCAGACTGCTAGGTTTACTCTTTTGATTTTTGGGTGGGTAGACATATTGTATAGAAATTTTGATGATTGTATATATGTGGATGAAGCCACCACAATTGATACCTTTGCTTTGGATGTTGTAACATCCCAATTTTTATAATCTAGATTAAAAAGGATTGTTATTTATAAATAAATAAAGTTTTAAAAAATGATGAGATTTTATAAATAAATAAGGAGATATAATTATTAATTAAAATAATTATTTGAGATAAAATAAAAAGGGTATTTTATTTATTTGTTTGATAGAAAATAAAATAGAGTTTGTTTTTATAAAATAAATAAATAAATAAATATAGAGCAAATAATAGGCTGAGTACCCTAGGTATAAATAATTATGTTAAGTATGGTGCCTCTTTTTGGTCTCATTTTCGTTTTTCCCCTTCTCCTCTCAAAACCCTTTCTTTTTCCCGCAGCCCACCAAATCTATCTTAGAAAAACGACAATCTCAGGCTCATTCACCGTTGGATCGTCGTGAAATTTGAGCACCACGTTCGCAACCCAATTCCGAGTATTCTCACCGTGGGGAATTTTAATATTATGTCTGAGCTTAGAGGAAAACCCTTCACATTGTAGCCTTTTATTTTCCCGCAGAAACCCAAAATTGTCTCGGTAAAACTACGATCTCGGTTTCGTTAACCGTTGGATTTTTACGAAATTTGGATATGTTGTTCGACATTTAATTTCGCACACTTACACCATTGGGATTTTTGGAATAATAGTCGTGGAGGGAGAAAAAGGAATTGCATGAAGACAGTACAAGTGGAGGTTTCAATCTCTTCTCCGTCTCTCTGACGTTTGAGAATTCTATCAGAGCAGTCGGAGGAATAACTGAAGGAATCTCAGGGAACTGCTAGAGATGTTACTATCGTTAGCTGAAGACACGTGAGTCCGCTCAGAGGTAAGGGATGAGTTTATCGCAATTGGGGGTTAGAATGAACATGTGTAGGGATCCTTAGAGAACTAAATTTGGGTTTATTTTGGGATGTTTATTGAATTATAATTTTTCTTTATGATTATGAATACAATATTATTGTGTTCTATGTACCAATTGATGTCCTGATGAGAATTGATTGATAAACTTGAGTGCTCTTGATGTCTTTGTGTTAACCCATGATTTTGATTAATTGATTTTGATACAATTGTGAGGAACTATTTCAGAGGTTTTACATTCCATGTTGTGATAAAATCTTTTGTATAAATTGTTATATTGAGGTTATGAAATGATGATTCAAACTGTGAGTATGTGATAAATTGAACATGTGACGGATGATGAAATACATGTGTATTGAAATGAGATGTGTGTATTGAGTTGTGAACTATGAATTGTGCAATCACACAATTGTAAGACCCTTTAAGGGCGACGAGTATTGTGATGGGATCCACTGTAGGAACCTGACGAGTTAAAATGATTTTGAAAACAATTGAGTAGATGTGTGTATTGCATAGTTCATAGGTAAAGTGTATATGATTCATGAGGTGTGATAACATGTTAAATTGAGATTATACCATTGTGATTGGGATTAAGTGTATGTGATAAATTGAGTATGTATATGATTGAAATATATATGTGCATTGAGTTGTGAACTATGAATTGTACAATCACACGATCATAAGTCCCTTCAAGGGCGACGAGTTAATGCTAAGTCCCTTTTAGGGTGACAAGTTGATGTTAAGTCCCTTTTAGGGCAACGAGTTGATGCTAAGTCCCTTTTTGGGCAACGAGTTAATGTTAAGTCCCTTTAAGGGCGACGAGTTAAAATTATTTTGAGAACAATTGAGGAGTCGTATGTTTTGTACAATTCATAGATAGATTCTGTGTGCTAAAATGTTTTTCTGGGTTGGACCTGAATCAGGAGGGAGAGGCCCTGACGGACTCTTCGGAGTGTAGGCCTTGGGGGTCACACGGTTTGAGTGCTCCTTTAAGCCTATGTTGATCCCATATGGTTGGAGCATTCTCGCAAAACACTGTGACCCTGACTGGTCTCCCTATGATATTACCTAGTGAGAGTGACTTGACTTACTATTGTGTGGTTTGTCTTGTCATGTACTCCTAGGCGCCCGACGAGGTTTTTCACTGACATGGTACCACATTGCATATAGGCTTGAGTCTTAGCATAACTGTTGCATACGCTTGCTAATTGTTTATTATGAAATTGATGTGTTATTATGTCTTGATCGGAGTGTGTGATTCTTGTGTATTGTGATTGATGATTGAAAAGTGTGATTGATGGATGACAAAGTGATGAAATAGTGTCAGATATGCTAAGTAAATTGTATTTGGCTACTATATGTTGTGTTGTTTCTCTCTAGTAGTTAGAAATGTGATAACTCACTCCCAGTTTGCTGTTTGTGTTTGGATCCTGTGATGATCTTGAACTTTGTGTTCGGGGGAGCAGATGAATAGGTGGATGACTATGAAGAACCTCATGCTAGAGGACACGGGAACACCACGCTCTGATAGGATGTGACATTAGGATATAGGTTCTATATTAATTGTATGAAACTTAGATGGCCTTCTTTGAGCCGAGATGACTTTATTATTTATTTGGACAAGTTTGAATATGATGTAGAAGAAAGTAAATGTGAGCCTTTTACCCATTTGAAAGGCTTGTATTTAAAAATGTTTTAAAAATACTTTTAAATAATATTTGAATTTTTATTCCTTTATTAATATATATGTGAGGGGTAGAGGGTGTCACAGATGTCACTATGTATTTTGCAAACTCCCATATTTTGGACAGTTTTAGATGATGAATGTAATTATGTTTAATCTTGTTATTTGAAAAGGAAGTGTTAACAAACTTTATTGAAAAGATTTTATCGACCGCATTTTATTATTTTTCGCGTGACGACCTAAAAAGATGGCTGGTATATTTTTCCTTTTGAAAGAGCAAAATAGTTTAGAGGTTATGAGTAATAAGAAAGAAATGACTCCGAATAGAGTTGTGAACTGGCCATTCAGGACTCTATAGTGATAATTTTCCTTATGAATTTAATTACCGTGAAAAGAGAGAGAAAAAGAAAAGAAAAAAAAATTTCCCATGGTTTCTGTTATTTAAATTATTACTATTAAACCAGTCATTTTTTAGGGATGCCACATGCGCGGCCTACCCGACTCGATGGCATTAACTGCTCCCCCTCCATGATTGGCGAGCGGGTTCGTTTTCACGTTGGGACGGTCCTCTTGAAATGTCAGTCGTCCGGCATCTATCAAATGTTGGACCTTGTATTTAAGGGCCAGGCATTTTTCGGTGGAGTGGCCCGGGGTTTTCCCATGGTATGCGCAGGTTGCGTCAGGGTTATACCACTTTGGAAAAGGAGGTTGGTAGATCTTCCAGGGAGATATCACAGCCATCTGGTTGGCAATGAGGGACGGCAAGAGGTCTTCGTACGTCATTGGGATCGAGGGTAATTATGTAGTTGGCCTCGGGGGAAAGTTCCTTATCGCGTTGGAACCGGCGCTAAAGTGGGCGTTGCTGGCCGAGTGAGTCGGGGTTGGAGCCGGAGCTTGGGGGGCCTCCCTCTGGATGGGCGCGGGCGCTCTAGGTTGTACAAGTGCTGAATTGGAAGAGTCCCTAGCACGAGCTGAGAAGCTTGGGGGCGGAGTAGGTGTCCGCCATTGCTTTAGCCGTGGCTAGCAATTGGGGAAGTTCTTTACTCCCGTTCAAAGTAAGAGCAAATCGGTCCATCCACATTGTTTCCTCTTGATGTAACGAGTCGATCACCCTTCCTCTAGCCTCCTTTTCCGCATACACTCGGGCATACTCGTTCACCACTTTGTACTTGTGGGCCGTGGCTAGATTTAATTCTTCTTGGTACTTGCTGACGATGGCTAACATGTTGGTCTCTGTCTCGCATAAACACTGAGACAAGCTTCTCTTGGACCTTGAGCAAGCAGCTAACTCCTCTTTTAAGACCATGCTATGTGCTCGTGATTGGTCTCTCTCCCCTTCGAAGCTTGAGCTCATTGTTGCTGCCCCACAAAGCTCCACGGAATTGTCTCGGCCATGCTCTTCCTTGCGAGCCCTCTTGGTTTCTCGTTCAAGGGCTCTTGCGGTAGCTGCATTTTCTTCTCATAACTCAGCACACTCTTTCCGGATGTTTGTAGCGACTAACTTGAATTTTTCTTTGGCAAGTCTTGCTTTTCCTAGTTTAGTTTTTAGAGCTCGGACTTCTTCATCCTCTTCCGGAGCTTCGAAGTTATCCTCGTTGATAATTTTCAACTTGGAGAGCCAATCTAACCCTCGTGTACGAACTTTCAGCCATTCATGATAACCACCGATGATGCCATTACGGATGCCCCTAAGTTCTTTATCTTTCCTTAACGGGCTTTCCCCCGCCTTGTGGACTCTTTGTATAATCTTGAAACTTTGCGCGCTACAATCTCTCACAAAGAAAGGAGAGAGGCTCTCTTCCGCCGGTGCTCCCCTCATGGGGTACCCTAACTGTCTTATAGCAAGTGCGGGATTGTAGTTAATACAACCCCTCGTTCCTATCAACAGGATGTTTGGGTAGTCCCCACATGAGAAGAAAACTCCTTCCTTTCCTTCCTTCCATCGAGGAAACCAGTTGATTGTTCTGCCTCCTATCACAGCCAAGTGTTGGTCCCAATCTACTATTCTCTTTTTGACACACGAGCAATGGCTTCGGAACGGACATGGGTGTCTTATGTCTTGTTGGAATAGGTGCGAAACCAACCATACCCAAAAAGCGGGTAAGCAATAGATGATCCGTGCGCTACTCTTCTCGCACCTTCGGTCAAATGTATCAAATAAGTCCGCCAAGATAGCTACCACCGGGCTCTCTTTGCTATGGTGATATGCAAGGAAAGCATCAATCGCGGCTAGGTCCACCGAACCATCCACATTTGGAAAGAGCACAACCCCAAAGATTAGCAATGCTAATACGTCCACAAACGGGACCCACTCCTCTTGATTCGCCATATCCCTTGCCTTGCCTTCCAAGTACTTCCGTGGTAGGCCCACTATGCTGTTTCGAGTTTGCTTTACACGATCCAACTCTCTTGCCGAATCCCTGACCACAACTGCAATCTTGCTCAAGGAGGGAAGAAACCCGGAGAAAAGATACGGTTTTCTTCCCCCAAGAGGACATCCTAGAATCTCCTCAAATTCTTCAACGGTCGGTACTAATTGGAAGTCTCCAAACGTGAAGCATCTCAAAGGCTGGTCATAGTATTGGGTGAGTGATACAACGACCTCCGTGAATATCTCTGCTATGGTCAAATGTAAAATATTTCCGTACGCCTTGCAGAAGGCTTGCATTTGGAGAGGTCCCATCAACCGCCCCAACTCCTTAAGGCTGGTGACATCTAGGCCCTTAATCTTGACTTGATAGAATCTTTTTTCGGTTTGATTTGTTCCCAGTGCGAATCAAAACTCCAACATCTATCATGGTTGGAATGGATGAATGCATGAAGAAATGCATATGACACAAATGCAATTTTATGAATACAGGAGCCCGGGAATTTGTCTCCTTCTTAGATACAACATTTGGGCAGCACGGCGCCCGACGTATGTATTTAAGAAGGTGACACGGGCCCTCCGTTGGTTTGTCAAATTGAGGGGATCAAGACGAAACCCGTGCATGATGCATATGCGAAAGGCACAACACAGGGATGTACATAGTATGACAATATCCACAAACAAATATAATCAAAGGGGTACACGACATTTGACTACATGCATGGCAGTGTAAAAATGGCACGCTGCGTGTTTGCTTCGTGCCCCTATCTTAGGGACCTACATGGGAGGGAGCTAAAAGGGTTTTTTAGTGATAATTCTCAAGGTGGTCATATCTCTTTTGATGGTCTCTAGAGGTATCATCCCTTTCGAAGAACATATTGCAGCAGTAGGGACTACTAGCAACAATACGTTTATCAAAGAGAAAAACTCTAGATGAAGGTTCACTGTTATCAAGCAAGTCGGAGACCTAGCATGACCACAGATTCACCTCCACTCCTTATGTTCCCACGGACCCGGGTATAGGGCCCCTTTTCAACTCACTGTGTGTGCAAATAGTGTTGGTGTTTGTGTGCATCAAATGAATAAATATTTACCTCATGCATATATTTTAAAACACACTAAAATCATCAAAGAGTCATATACAAGGACGTAAGAGAAATAAAAGGAAACCGACAAAAGAGGAAGTCATGATATTGCACGAGATTAGAAGGCTTAACTCTCTAAAAATAGTCCACAGTGGAGTCGCCAACTGTCGCAACCTACCCTTCGGTGGGAGGGCGACACGAGACTCACGGGTATATCTTCCAAGGAAGGAAAACGCGCGGAGTCGCCACCAACGTTTATTCGAGGAAAACTTTGGAAAAACCCGAAAAGGCGTGGTCTACGAACTTTAAGTGTGAAGGGTTCGGGAGTTGTATTTACGCACGGGGAAGGTATTAGCACCCCACGCATCCGTCACAAGGGACGACAGCCTTTTATCAAGTGTGCAAATATGACTTCAATTTGTTTTATCTTCCCCTTTTTACGCTTTTTGTGTCTTTTTATGCCTTTTATATTTTTTATCTTTTTGGGGTCGACAAGGGTGTTTCCCTTGCTCCTACGTATTCCTCAATTGTGATAAGGAAATCAGACCTACATAGTTCTTTGAGAACTGAACGTTGGTTAAGTTTTTTATTCTTTTTTGCAAGATATATTTTTGATTGAATAAAAGGTCATTTAAGGCATTGGACCATTAAACGATCTTTCGATTCTTTTGAAAGGAGAGAAAACATTAAGGCATTGGACCATTAATGATCTCTTGGGTTTTTTTTGAAAGAGGTGACAAAGCTATGTGTTGATTTTAGGCTTTTGAAAATCCACGTTTAACCAATAAAAGCGAAAAGGACCATTTCAAGGCGTTGGACCTTTTAAAAATGGTTTTTAGGTGATGACAAAAGCATGATTTATGAATTGATTTTAGCCTTAGTTTCACTTTGGGTATTAGTCAATTCGATTAAGAAAGAAAATCCCAAAGAAAAATGTCCGATTGATTTTTTTGATTATTTTATTTAAAGATATTTTTTATTATTATATTATTATTTTGCCTCTTTTTGGTTTTAAACGTGGTTACGGCATGACAGATCGGTCGGATTTTATTCTAAAAGAAATTAAAAGATGTTACAACTCAAATGATCGGTAAAAATTTATTTTATTTTTTATTACGCGAGAAAATGACTAAACCACGTCAAAAGGGGGTACGGAAAGTAAATGAAATAAAAATAAAAGCACGCGAAACAAGTGGGGACCACTAAGGGTACATAGAATGAATTGAAAGATTCGATTTCGGGAACTTACCGGTTGAAGACCGAAGAACGACGAAGAACGAACGAAGAAAGATGAAGAACAATGGAAAATCTTCACGAAATCGCCCATGAAAACGTCTCAGAAGCGTTACGGAAGCGCCTTGGCTTGGATTTTCTTCACGGAAACAATTTTTATCACTAATTTTAAGTGATTCTCAGATACCAGGAGGGTTGAACGAATTTATTCTTCCCTTCTTCCCCTATTTATAGGGGAAAAGAGGGAGGTGGTTGCCGCCCAGCTCACCCAGGCGGGCTGGGTTGCTTCCACCAGAAGGCACTGCCTTCTGTTGGAACATCCTAGAAGGCCCAAGTGGGCCTGATTGCTATTTGCACACCCTTGTTTACTAAATACACACCCTCTGCCCTTTTTTGCTGATTCTTTTTCCGTAACGTTACGGAACTTTACGAATTACGTAACGATACTTGTTTTCTTTCCGTAATGTCACAAAACCTTACGGATTACGCAATCATTCCCTCTTTGGCTTCTGGAATGTTACGGAACTTTACGGATTGCGCATTGACGCTTCCTTTCGACTCCCGACATGTCGTGGAACTTCACGAATTGCCTTACAATGGGTGTCAAGTACCTCAAAGTGGTCAAGCGAAGGTCACATCCCAACAAACAGATGGTCCCCGGATGAAATTAGGGTATGACAGCCAAAATACAAGGCCCAAAAGAAGGAAAAACCTATTCTAATATTTACAAAGAAGAGTGGACCCAACCTTGGCCCATGGGCTCAGAAATCTACCCAGGGCCTTCTTTAGCAGCTCTAGCCCAATCCTCTTGGAGTCTTCTATCCAATACCCTTGGAGGGGTAGGATTGCATCATCCTCCATAAAAGAAGATGTATCTTGCAGTGTTTTTCTGTCATTTTTATCTCCACACCAGTCGGAGTCAGAATATCCAATCAATTCTGGTCCTTTGTCAACTTCACTCTTTGGAAATAGATTTCCAAAATTGGTTTTCCCTTGAACATATCTCATAATTCTCTTAGCAACTAGCAAGTGAGACTGCCTTGGTTCTTGCATGAATCTACTAATTAGCTCAACACTGAAGTTTAAATCACGCCTTGTGTTACATAAGTACCTCAAGTAACCAACTATCTTTTTGTAGTGAGTAGGATCAACTAGTTCTTCATCTGTTTCCTTATCTAACATAAGTCCAACCTCTGCTGGTGTTCCTGCTAGATTGCTTTGTTGCATATTGAACTTCTTCAGTAGATCCTGTGCATACTTGGACTGATGCATTATTGTACCATATTGAGTCATTCTAAACTCCATTCCAAGGAAATAGGAGAGGAGTCCCAGATCACTCATCTCAAATTCATTCATCATTTGACCTTTGAATACGACAATTGCTTCCTCATTACTGCCAGTAATCAAAAGGTCATCAACATATAGGCATACAATCAATGTTTCTGATTTAGTGTCTTGCAAACATCTCACATAAACTCCATGTTCTGAGGAGAATTTCTTGAAGCCAATCTATGACAGAAAGCTATCAGTTCTCCTATTCCAAGCTCTTGGAGCCTGTTTAAGGCAATACAAAGCCTTCTTCAGCTTGTACATTTTGTTTTCTTCACCCTTAACTACAAATCCCTATGGCTGAAACATATAAACCTCTTCTTCCAATGGACCATTGAGGAAGGAAAAATTCACGTCTAGTTGATGCATGGACCAGTTAGCATTAGTTGCAATGGCTACAACAAATTTGACAGTTTCAATTCTAGCTACTGGTGCATAGACTTCACCATAATCGATTCCTGCTTTTTACAAAAAACCTTTTGCTACAAGTCTGGCCTCGTGTTTTACCACTTCTCCCTTTGGGTTAACTTTCACTTTATAGACCCATTTTAGTGCTATAGGCTTCTTATTTGAAGGAAGATCCACCAATTCCCAGGTCTAATTCTTTTCTATAGAGTTAAGCTCCTCCTTCATAGCTTTCAGCCGCATCTCATTAGTCACTACTTTGTCAAATTCAATAGGTTCAACTTCTACTATGAGTGCAAAATGAACCAATTCTCCCTCTAAGTTGACTTATGAATCTTGAAACAACTCATAGTCCCTCAAAGGTAATGGCAGTTGACTTCTCCTTGATGATCTTCTTATGCCAGGAACTTTGTTAACAGTTGGTGCAGTTGAAGGTGTTTCTTCTTCTAACAGTATCCTGGACTGACTTTCACTAGAGGTTGAATTCCAATTCCAGCTTCCATTTTCATCATAGATAACATCCCTGCTAATGGACACTTGACGACTTCTTGGATCATACAACTTGTAGCCTTTAGTTGAGTGATAACCAATTAGAATATGTGGCATGCCTTTATCATCAAGCTTCCTCCTTAACTGATCAGGAACATGCTTGTAACAAATTGACCCAAATATCCTTAGATGAGTAACACTTGATTTGGCTCCAGTCCATGCTTCTTCTGGTGAAATATCTATCAATCTCTTAGTGGGAGATCTGTTTAATATGTAGGCAGTGATTGATACAGCCTATCCCCACAAGAAACTTGGCAGGTTTTTGCTTTTAAGCATGCATCTCACCATGTTCAGTAGAGTTATATTCCTCCTCTCAGCTGTACCATTGTGTTGAGGTGTGTAAGGTAGTGTAACTTCATGAATTAACCCCTCACTTTTGCAAAATTCCTTGAACTCATTTGACACATACTCACCCCCACCATCAGTTCTTAGAATCTTAATCATTTTTCCACTTTGCTTTTCAACTAAGCACTTGAA
Organism: Glycine max; assembly: GCF_000004515.6. Classification (NCBI taxonomy): domain Eukaryota; kingdom Viridiplantae; phylum Streptophyta; class Magnoliopsida; order Fabales; family Fabaceae; genus Glycine; species Glycine max. The sequence continues at coordinate 39,420,429 of NC_038250.2, forward strand.
TTTCTTAAAGACATCTAGGACTTCATGTTTCCTTTTAATCAGATAAATCCAGATCTTCCTAGTCAAATCATCAATGAATGAGATGAAATACTTGCTGCCTTCAGGAGTTTCTGTTTGTATAGGGCCACAAACATCAGAATGGATGACCCCTAGCTTCTCAGTTGCTTTGTGTCATACCCTAATTTCGTCCGGGGATTATTAATTGATGACATGCAACCTTTGATTGGTCGCTTCAAGATACTTGGCACCCTTTGTTGCACAATATGTAAGTCTCGAAACACGTCGGAAGTCAAAAGGAAGCAGGGTTATGCGATCCGTGAAATTCCGTAATGTGACGGAAACCAAAAAGAGGTGTTGTTGCGCAATCCGTGAGTTTCCGTATCTTCTTCGAAAGCTAAAAAAGTGTAAATACATGATCCGTAAGGATTCATAACCTTACGGAAAGAAAATATGTATCGTTATGAAATTCGTAAAGTTTCGTAACGTTACGGAAAAAGAATCACCAAAAAAATAGAAGGGGAGTGCATTTAGTTAAAAAAGGGGGTACAAATAGCAATCAGGCCCACTTGGGCCTTCCAGACTCCACTGGGGATATTTTTTGTGAGTTAGGCCTATTTTAAGGAATTGTGGAATTGTGAAACTTTGTGTGTGCATTTGTTGAACTGTGTAAAATGTAATAACTGCTGTGTTTTCCACATTTTTGCACTGCATTCTAAGCACCCACGGTTTTGAGTGAAAAAAGTGGCCCTATACCGCCACAATGTTGTCTCTTTATAATATGTTGTCACTGGTATTCCATACCGCCACAATGTTATTATCTTGAGTGATGATACCTCTAGAAAACAGCCGTGTGAGTTATGAATCGCTGGGAGTAGTTATTAGAGACCCCTAGATATTATCCTATAGGTCCCTAAAATAGGGGCACGAAGCGAACACGTTGCGTGCCTTTTAAACACTGTCATGCATATAACCTAAAGGTCAGGTACGCCTTTGTTGTATGATTATTTGAGGATATTGACATGCCGTGTAAATCCCCCTGTTGCGCTTTTACGCATCTGCATCATGTCGTCACACATGCGTTGTATGTGGGTCTCGTCTTTTGTCGTGGGAAGTCGGAAGATCCATATTGTCTTCTTAACTGCACACATGGGGCACTGCGCCCCCAAATGCGCAAGTAAGGAGAGATGATTTTACGGGCTCTCGTGTCCATAAATGCATTCATATCATGCATCGCATAAGCATATCTTCATGGCATCATAATGAACATATCGTTCCTACATTTGTCCGTTATCATATTCCTGCATCACATTTTGCATGAGTCATTGCATCATCATGCATATGTGTTCAACAAACTTTTTTGATCTACAAATTGCATACTAATTGTTTTCATGTTTGCTCATGCGTGACCCTTGCGTTTTCCCCTGCAAGACAAAAACAAAAAAGAAAGCGCGAAAATTCAAGCTGCATTCTTAGTTGCATATATTCGGTACCATGAGCCAACCATGTTGGGATCATAAACCCATTTTACTTAAAAAAATGATTGAACATGGTACCTAATGCATGGTTAACTAAGAAAGGATGTTTCTTCGGGCATCTCAATCTCATAATTACATTTTCCTTGCATAGCATGCGTATTCCCGAGTCTTTCATCCCTATGAAATGTTGATGAAGTATTGGTGATCAAAATTGCCATTCCCTGGGTTATGGGGTTGAACCAAGCTCGCGCTTTTACGAAAAGGTTCATCGAGTCAAGTTGAAGTATGGAAGTAACCATCTTGCAAAAAATTGGGGCAAAAGATGGATAGTGTTACATCGCTGCTTCGTCTACTGCCAAACACATTTAGGGCTGTCAATGTCCCTGTTACTTCCAGTTTCACCTTGACGAAGATGTCATGGACCATGTTGAAAATCTAAATTGATTCAACCCCATATCCTGTGTAAAAATTCATAATACTTCAACTGTGCATCATTCACATACATCCATGCTTTTCATTGGTTGCATTGTTCATTGCATTCTTTCCTTAAAAAAAGAGAGAGAGAGAGAGAACTTAATCATTGTTATAAAAAGAAAAGAACCCGCTTTACGGCGCCCTTACCGAACCTGTACTAGAGCTAGAGTAATGTTTAAAGCAGAGGAGGTGCAAGAGAAGGTGAAGGCCGACATGGAGGCCATGAAAGAGAAAATGGCCACAATGATGGAGGCAATGATGAGCATGAAGAAGATAATGGAAGCCAATGCGATTACAATTGCCGCTACCAGCACTGTTGCTAAGGTGAACCCGATGCCCCCATTTGGCCTCAACCAAATGAATAATCCAAACTTAGATATGGTAGGCAAAGATTTGGGAAGTAGGGACGGCCCCCATAATGTGCAAAATCAAAACAAGCATGCCTTCCCGCCATAAGGCTTGCCTCCCAACTATACACCACCCAATGTGGCGTACACTCCCAATAAGGATGTCAATAACTCCGCTCCCATACCCATTGAGAGCCAACAACCCCAAACTAATCATGCACATGTCTCTTAAACCGTGGGGGAGACACTTGAAATTCCTCACCACAATCTAGCCGACTTCGAGCCTTGCCTCGGATATGCCACTGAAGGGCAAGCAGTTGGTGGTATACCCCTACAAAACCCTTTGGAGGGCCCTCAGTATCATCCCCAGCTACACCTCTTGCATTCCACAACAAGTAAAAACCCTCATGCTATGGAAGAAATGGGAAAGTTGGATCATCTAGAGGAAAGTCTCAGGGCCATTGAAGGAGGTAAAGATTATGCCTTTGCTAACCTAGAAGAGTTGTTCCTAGTACCCGATATCATCACCCCTCCCATGTTCAAGGTGCTGGACTTTGACAAGTACAAGGGGACTACTTACCCCAAGAACCATCTAAAGATGTATTATCGGAAGATGGGGGCATACGCAAAAGATGAGGAATTGCTGATACATTCTTTCCAAGAAAGTCTTACTGGGGTAGTTGTTACCTGGTACACTAGCTTGGAACCTTCCCTAGTCCATTCTTGGAAGGACCGAATGGTTGCCTCCGTTAGGCAGTGTCAGTATAATGGCTTCGGAGAGGATGCAACTACAAAACATGGAACCACAAAGGCCATCCCTAAATCAACCACAAAGTCTGTCTACCGCACTTCCAATGACGAACATCACCTTTAGCACAATCCAAAAACACCAACCAAGAAATGAATTTTGCAGCGAGAAAGCCTGTAGAATTCACCCCAATTCCAGTGTCTTATGCTGACTTGCTCCCATGTCTACTTGATAATTCAATGGTAGCCATAACCCCAACCAAGGTTCATCAACCTCCATTTCTCCGAGAATACAACTCGAACGCAACGTGTGCTTGTCACGGAGAAGCCCCGGAGCGTTCCATTGAGAATTGTAGGGCTCTGAAGCGTAAGGTGCAAGGTCTAATTGATGCGGGCTGGCTGAAATTTGAGGAGAATCACGTGTAAATCCTGACATTGACAAAAGATGCCACACATGGGGCAATTTTGAAAGCTGTTGTCAGATGTCTCTAATGACTCATCAGGATTTTCAAGTTTGTACCATTATTGTAAACCACAGTTACAATGTTAACTGAAATGGATTAAGTTGATATATTTGTCCCTCGTTCTCTCACAAACGCATCTTTGCTTATTCAACTTTCACCGGAATGTGGGTGCGAGCCATTGGTCAGTTTGCTCAAGCGACCTATGCTCCTGAGTTTGGGACTTCCAAGACCGTTCAATCAGAGATTACTCGTCTTGCACATTGGTGGGAGTGCCGTAAAACAACGAGTAAAGTTCAAAACAAATAAGTTTCAAAATAAAAATAAAAAAAAGAGTTCAAAAATAAAAAAAAAAGCAAAAAAAAAACATTTGATTGACTGTGTTTTCAAGACGTTCATATGACCTCATTCCGGAAAGTTTGTCTTTTTAGAGAGAAGTGAGTTATCAAGAATAGGATGTTGGACCTCAGTTACCTTAAGAAAAAGAGGGGGGTTGAATTAAGATACGAAGACTATTCCCCAATTAAACTTTCACTCTCTCTTTTCGGATTAAAATTGCACCCTTAAACATGAATTACTCAAAAGACAATTCAAAATAAACTTCTTTAAAGCAAAAGATAAATAGCAATAAATAAAAGAAGTTTAAGGGAAGAGAGGAATGCAAACATGATTTATACTGGTTCGGCCACTTCCCGTGCCTACGTCCAGTCCTCAAGCAACCCACTTGAGATTTTCCACTCTCTTTGTAAAACTCCTTTTACAAAGTCTGAACCACACAGGGACAACCCTTCCCTTGTGTTCAGGAATCCTCTACAACAAGAGACCCACGGTTTCTTAATCCCTTTTCAGAAATAAGAAGAAGAGAAGAAGAGATCTCTCTTAAAGAGATAGATTGTACAATGAAGATCAATCAAAATTCCTTATTGAATATGCAAGTGGTTGACCAAGAAATCTTTTTGAGAGGATAAGACAGTTCAGTTCAGAAAAACTCTTTTTTGAGAGGATAAAACTTTTTGGGCAATGAAAACTCTTTTTAAATTCGTGTTTCCAAGTCACATATAAATAGACCTTTGATGGCCATTCATAAACCATTTGAATAGATGTGACTCTTGGAAATTATTTTCTGAAAATCCCCTCTTGTGTAATCGATTACATGCTTTAAAATTTGAATTAAAACGTTCAATAAACTGCTGGTAATCAATTACCATCCATGCGTAATCAATTACGCATTATAAATTTTGAATTCAAATTTTTAGTGACTGTGATAAACATTTTCAGCTGCTGGTAATCGATTACCAGAGTGAAAATCTCAATTTGAAATGATAGAATTCTTTGGTCAAACCTTTTGTTTTTTTTCAATTTGGAAACTTCTTCCTAAAGATTCTAGAGATCAACTTGATCACATATCTTGATTTTCTTGGATTCTTGTCTTGAATAAAACTTAGAAGCACTTGATCCTTTTGCATCATCAAGACATCTTGCTTCTACATAGGAGTCATTTGACTTAATCCATCAACTGAAAAATCCTTCAACTATTTCTCGTCCTTGGAAAATTCTTTTTGCAAGAATCAACTGCTTCTTTCATTCTTCCTCACTACGAGGTTGTGAAAACAAGACGACAATTTGTACCTCAAAGCCTTACACTGGGGCAATGAAAGGCACCATGCAAAAACCTCAAGCGAACCTAGGGGCAGATTAGAAGTTCTCACCCAATAGGTTCCCAGCTACAAGGTCATGATGAAAGATAACAATTGGTACCTCAAAGCCTTACACTGGGGCAACGAGGAGCATCGTGCACGAGTCTCAAGTGAACATAGGGGCAGATCAAAAGTCCTCACCCATCGATGTTTTTAAACAAGAAAAAAGGGGGGGAGACAAACCCTGGAATTTCAATAGATTGATTAAACGTCAAACGACTCCATTGCCGTCACTCCAAAATGGTCAAGTGACTAAATCAAACAGAACGTACACTCTGAGGGAGTTCCCGGAGAGATTTGCAAAAGATAGGATAAGGTTGCATGAATTATCACCTTTTTCAAAAGGACAGTCAATCTGTGTTTTCCAAAAAAATTAAATCAAAATCAAAATCAAAATCACAAAATAGGGAAAGAATGTCATGAACATTGTACAACTTTCCATTGCATTGCATTGTTTCATATGAGGTCAGCATTACCAAATTTCACGACAAAGGTTGCATGCGTCTGCATCCCTAAAAATCATGTTAACTGCATAGATTTCCTACATCTCGTGTCCAATCTTGTTGGATGACCGGCCCTCTCGATGAGTCGATCTCTTGCTTTCTCATAAAGGTGGACCCTTGGGTACTAGTACCTATCACCCTAGAGGACTATATGTCCTCGCCATCAGAGGACTGCACATCCTCGCCTGCAGAGGGTTGCACGCCCTTAGAGGGCTACGCGTCCTCATTTTCAGTGTGCTCCATATCCACACCTTAGGAGAATATAAGGTCCTTTGCCCTTAGATGCTTAACCGAGACTTGCGCTCCCGATTAAGGGGCCAGTAGTTTCCTTTTATCAGTTCTTGGGCCACCCCCTAATATTGGAGGGTGACCAACTGTGCGAGCACATCCAGAGAGGGAGGCTATCACGCATCTACTATGCATACCGGGGCAAGATTTCCCCCGTGCCGCTGCAAAAAGACAAGTGTGGATCATGCGCACCAACATGACCACTCTTACGTGGATGACGTTGCTATTTAGCAACATTCTGCCCAGCGACCACAATGCCAATCTCCCCCTGCAGATGTATCAGTTGGTCTGTGCCGTCATGACATAGGTAAGTATGCACATGGCTCAATTGATTTCTGATGTCATCTATTGTTTGCAGGGATCACGCCCCCAAGACACCCAGTGGACCCGAAGAAGTCCAATAGGGCCCTGGGGTTTCAAGCTCTGGTTACGGGTCTCTGTCAGTCCTACAGGGTGCCCATTCCCCCAGCGAGGTCATGCCATCGTGACATAGGTAAGTATACATATGGTTCAACTGATTTCTGATACCATCTATTGTTTGCAGGAATCGCACCCACAAAGACTCCCAATGGACCCGGAGAAGTCCAACAGGGCCCTGGGGTTTCCAGCTCTGGTTACGGGCCTCTGTAGTCCTACAGGGTGCCCGTTCCCCCTGGCAAGGTCACGTCATCATGACATAGGTAAGTATGCACATCGCTAAACTGATTTCTGATTTCATCTATTGTTTGCAGGGATCGCGCCTGCAAGACACCCAGTGGACCCGAAGAAGTCCAACAAGGTCTTGGAGTTGTCAAGCTCTAATTACGGGTCTCTTTCAGTTCTACGGAGTGCCTGTCACCTCCAGCAAGGGCATCAGGCCCCCTACTAATCGAGCTTTCATCAAGAAGTACTGCGTCCCCAGGCAGGCGCAGGGAGAAACACCACAGCAGCCTGGGGATGGCCGGCAGCGGGCAACAGACGCACCGCCATAACCTCTAGAGTTCACCTCAGCTCATCCACAAAAAGGTTAGAGCATTGCTTACGACCCATGGCCGACCAATAGGCAACCAAGTCCAGAGCCAAAGGTAAGCAAAGTACTAGGTCCGTGACCGACAAGCCATCAAGCATCCAGCTCAAGACGTTAAAGAAGCGCTACTAGGAGGCAACCTAGTACCTTTTAAATATCTGCTTGTTAGTTGATCACTTTTGTTTCTCAAGTCATAGAAGGACACACCTAGTTGCTCATGATCCTAGGTATTTGAATAAAATAAGCACAAGCTCGGAAGGTAGTCATACCTAACAATATATATATATATATATATATATATATATATGTATGTTTAGGTAGAAAGATACCTTGGATATGCATGTATGTAGCAAAAAATACTTTACAAAATATATATATGTATGTTTAGGTAGAAGGATACCTTGGATATGCATGTATGTAGCAAAATACTTCACAAAATATATATATGTATGTTTAGGTAGAAGGATACCTTGGATATGCATGTATGTAGCAAAATACTTCACAAAATATATATATGTATGTTTAGGTAGCAAGATACCTTGGATATGCATGTATATAGCAAAAATATCTCACAAAACATATATATGTATGTTTAGGTAGCAAGATACCTTGGACACGCATGTATATAGCAAAATACCTCACAAAAATATACGTATGTTTAGGTAGCAAAATACCTCATGAAAAAAAAGGGAGAGCGAGCAAGAAAAGAATAAGAAGAAAAAAAATAGAAAGAAAAATAATAATAAAAAGTTGTCTAGCTAAAAAACAACATGCTTGTGAAAAGAGATAATTTCCAACTTTTCTTTGAAAGATTTTACTGATCTTAACCAGTTTTTGAAAAAAAATGTGTGTACACATTTGAAGGGTAAATGCTGTGAAATTTTTTTCGAACACCCAAGATAGACTCGGATGAATGCACAAATTGATAGAAGAACATATTTTGGAAATACTGGGTTGACTTAAAATAGGGAAAATGAATCCTGAGCCCTAGTGTCACATGACCATAAAAACTTGATGCTTGAGTGTCCACATGGGTGCATGCATGACCAGTTTTGCATAAAATTTCCTAATCATCATTATTGCATGTGTATCATGGAAATAATGTAGGACATCCCCTTTATCCCCGAACTGCTGGCCAAACCCTGACATATATCATGACCAGCCGTTCTACAAGCCTTGAGCCAAAATCCTAACTTTTCATAAACCTTGACCCAGGGTGAGAATGTCAATCCTTGCCCTCGGAAAACAACAAAAAAAAGAGAGAAAAATTCCCAATCAAAGAGTGGGAGAAAGCAAAAAAAAGGAAACAAAGTTCCCGATCAAAGATCGAAAGAAAACAGAAGAAATATGCAGAAAGGTCTTTGGACCAGACAATAATTGAACATTACAGAATTGTCACCAAGTGAACAAGAAAAAGGAAACCACGACCTACAGTGGTCCTCTCCCTTTGATTTCCAACAAAATCCTGTGCGCTAGCGACTTTCTCGCCACACACTAAACAAAAACAGAAAGGAAAAGGAAAAAACACTCAAACCCAAAATTCCCCACCTAAAAACCATTCCTAAAATAAGTCCTATTGATCCATGATCACGCATGTAATCTTTGATTTGATAGGAAATGATTTGCAAAATCAAGTCATGACATATCTATGGTTCGGAATTAGGATAAAACACTTACCTGTGTGAGATTGAAACACTTTGAGTGATTTTCTCCTATCTTTGATGGACCCAGTGTTTCCTCTAAATGGTCGTTTAGAAACGAAATGCTGACATCCAAAATCTCATTTATGGTTATGAGAAAATTTCATCAGCATACTCTCTTTCCCCGATAGACACATCATTTTTCATAAAAAAAAGGAGCATATGTTGCTCTGATCAGTTGGAAGTTTTGTCTCTTTACTAAAGCATGTTTGCATTTTAGTGAGGAAAACACCGAGACTATTTTTAGTCTCACAGTTATCAAGAACTACGTAGGTCTGAGTTCCTCATCACAAATTGAGGATACGTAGGAGCAAAAGCCCTGCTTTTGTCGACCACCCCACTTTTTGTTACCGTGACCCAAGAGTCCGGTGGCATGTGGAGCCACATGACCGTGGGATCTCCAGATCCATATTCTCTTTTATGTTTCCTCTTTTATCTGTTACGTATCATTTTATTTTTGTTTAACTGAGGGACTAACGTTTGTTTCGTTTTGGTTGACTTTTGTTTTGTGCATACGTGTCGTTTGAACTGTTACGTTTGTATTTACTTCGTTGTTGTCAATAGTGTTTGTTGAAGTTCCGAAATCGCGTAGAATTTTTCATTTTTTAGGAACGTCGTCCAAAATAAAAAAACAATGAACCAAAATCATGGTAAAAAGAAAGAAGTGTTGTGAATAAATGTCTACGTATATAAAGAAAAAGAAAAAGGATTTTATTTATATATATGTAAAAAGAAAATGTGTATAAAAGGATTTTGTGTGTGTAAACAATGTGTGAAAAGAAATTCTTGTGTGTGCGAGCAACGAGTGTATATAAAGAAACTTTTGTATGAACCACAGGTGAATGTTGGGAAAAACGAAAAATCTTTGAACATGGATAGGTTTTGTGTATAGACTGTGTGACATAAAGAAAAAGAGTTTTGATGTGTATACGAAAAAGGGTTCATCATGTATAGGAATGAAAGTGTACAAAGAAAATCTTTCTCACAAATAGCAATGGGTGTATGATTTTGTGAATATAAAAATGAAACAAAAAGGAAAAAGAAAGAAAGACCTCGAAGGTCGACATGTTATAGTTAGGAAGCATAAATCATTCGTAAAGAGCAAACATATCTTCTGGAAACAAGGGACTGACGCTAAGAGTTTATTTTTCTTGAATAACCGAGATAAGAATGGATGAATTCATTGAACTGATGAAAGAACATAATTTGGAAACGTTGGGTCTGTTTGTGTAAATTCCCAACCGTAGTATTACAATGCCATAAACGGGATGCTTGAGTGCCTACCTGGCTGTAGCTATGACTAATTTTGCACGTTGTTTTCAAATCATCATTGTCACGCGTGCCTTGTGGAATAATACGGAAGTTCGGCCCGAGACCGACATCTTGACACCCAAATTTGTTTTACCCCAGATATCAAGATCGAGTCCCCACGATAAAAGTCCCCATTGAGACACAACCTTAGAATTTTTTGAACCTTGGCCTATCAAAAGAATCCTCATTCTTTCCCCCGAAGCAAAGGACAACGAAATCTCCTCAAGGGAGAGCAAATAGGATACTAAAACCCGATTTCCCAAAGAAAGGAATGGAGAAAAAAAAGTTAAAAGAAAGAAAAGGAAGAAATGGAAAGAAAGAAAAAAAGAAAAATATGAAAACAAAGAAAAGAACAATAAAAAAGAAAGAAAAAGAAGGATTCCCGATCGAAGATCGAAAGGAAGTGAAAAAGGAAAAGATCGGAGGAAAACAGAGTAATTCCCGATCAATGAAAGAAAGAGAACAAAAATTCTTCAAGCCAGATAAATTTTTGGCAAGGTAGGTGACTGCCGGAAAAGGAAAACCCATTTTTTGGTGGTTTTTCCTTTCAGATTGCCACTCAAAATCATTCTCGACTGGCGATATCCCACCCCACATAAACAAAGAGGAAAAGACCGGAACACCCAGTTTCCTCTCCAAAAACACTACCCTCGAGAAAATCCTATTGATCCGTGATCGTACGTGCGATCTTTGATTCGATAGGAAATCGTGTGAAAAATAAAGTCGTGGTGCAGTTATGGTTTGGGATTAGGGTAAAACACTTGCCTATGTGATTTTTTATACACTATGAGTGATTTATTCCCAGTGTCAGCTTAACCCGATGTTTCCCCTGAATGTTCATTCAAAAGATAAAAGTTGACATCCTGCCTTTCATTTTCGGGTACAAGGAAGATTACCCTTGGCGTAAGTATATTGTTTTTCTAAGATATGGTGCTCTCGCGAATGATTTATTTTTCATTGCAAAAAGCATGTTTGCCTTTTTAGGTGAAAAAAAAACGGTGGACCATTCGGTCCTGCCTACCCTTTTCCGGAGCCCCATGAATTGCGTTTTCGTTCAAGCATCCTCCATCCACGAGTTTGGAGCCATGCGTAGTGATTGCATAGTGCAATTCTCCATTCTCTACCCCTTTTTCGGAGACCCATGAATTGCGTTTTCGTTCATGCATCCTCCACCCACTAGTTTGGAGCCATGCGTAGTGACTGCTTAGTGCAATTCTCCATTCTCTACCCTTTTTTCGGAACCCTATGAATTGCGTTTTCTTTCATGCATCCTCCGACCACGAGTTTGGAGCCATGCGTAGTGATTGCATAGTGCAATTCTCCATTTTCTACCCTTTTTTCGGAGCCCCATGAATTTCTTTTTCGTTCATGCATCCTCCACCCACTAGTTTGGAGCCATGCATAGTGATTGCTAAGTGCAATTCTCCATTCTCTACCCTTTTTTTGGAGCCCCATGAATTGCGTTTTCGTTCATGCATCCTCCGCGCAAGAGTTGGAGCCATGCGTAGTGATTGCTTAGTGCAATTCTCCATTCTCTACCCTTTTTTCGGAGCCCCATGAATTGCGTTTTCGTTCATGCATCCTCCACCCACGAGTTTGGAGCCATGTCTAGTGATTGCTTAGTGCAATTCTCCATTCTCTACCTTTTTTTCGGAGCCCCATGAATTGCGTTTTCGTTCATGCATCCTCAACCCACGAGTTTGGAGCCATGCGTAGTGATTGCTTAGTGCAATTCTCCATTTTCTACCCTTTTTTCGGAGCCCCATGAATTGCTTTTTCGTTCATGCATCCTCCACCCACTAGTTTGGAGCCATGCGTAGTGATTGCTTAGTGCAATTCTCCATTCTCTACCCTTTTTTTGGAGCCCCATGAATTGCGTTTTCGTTCATGCATCCTCCGCCCACGAGTTGGAGCCATGCGTAGTGACTGCTTAGGGCAATTCTCCATTCTCTACCCTTTTTTCGGAGCCCCATGAATTGCGTTTTCATTCATGCATCCTCCACCCACGAGTTTGGAGTCATGCGTAGTGATTGCTTAGTGCAATTCTCAATTCTCTACCCTTTTTTCGGAGCCCCATGAATTGCGTTTTCGTGCATGCATCCTCCAACCACGAGTTTGGAGCCATGCGTAGTGATTGCTTAGTGCAATTCTCCATTCTCTACCCTTTTTACGGAGCCCCATGAATTGCGTTTTTGTTCATGCATCCTCTGCCCACGAGTTTGGAGCCATGCGTAGTGATTGCTTAGTGCAATTCTCAATTCTCTACCCTCTCTTCGGAGCCCCATGAATTGCGTTTTCGTTCATGCATCCTCCACCCACGAGTTTGGAGCCATGCGTAGTGATTGCTTAATGCAATTCTCAATTGTCTACCCTTTTATCAAAGTCCCATGAATTGTGTTTTCGTACATGCATCCTCCGCCCACGAGTTTGGAGCCATGCGTAGTGATTGCTTAGTGCAATTCTCCATTTTCTACCCCTTTTTCGGAGCCCCATGAATTGTGTTTTCGTTCATGCATCCTCCACCCACTAGTTTGGAGCCATGCATAGTGATTGCTTAGTGCAATTCTCCATTCTCTACCCTTTTTTTGGAGCCCCATGAATTACGTTTTCGTTCATGCATCCTTCGCCCACGAGTTGGAGCCATGCATAGTGATTGCTTAGTGCAATTCTCCATTCTCTACCCCTTTTTCGGAGCCCCATGAATTGCGTTTTCGTTCATGCATCCTCCACCCACGAGTTTGGAGCCATGCGTAGTGATTGCTTAGTGCAATTCTCCATTCTCTACCCTTTTTTCGGAGCCCCATGAATTGCGTTTTCGTGCATGCATCCTCCAACCACGAGTTTGGAGCCATGCGTAGTGATTGCTTAGTGCAATTCTCCACTCTCTACCCTTTTTTCGGAGCCCCATGAACTGCGTTTTTGTTCATGCATCCTCCGCCCACGAGTTTGGAGCCATGCGTAGTGATTGCTTAGTGCAATTCTCCATTCTCTACCGTTTTTACGGAGCCCCATGAATTGCGTTTTCGTTCATGCATCCTCCACCCACGAGTTTGGAGCCATGTCTAGTGATTGCTTAGTGCAATTCTCCATTCTCTACCTTTTTTTCGGAGCCCCATGAATTGCGTTTTCGTTCATGCATCCTCAACCCACGAGTTTGGAGCCATGCGTAGTGATTGCTTAGTGCAATTCTCCATTTTCTACCCTTTTTTCGGAGCCCCATGAATTGCTTTTTCGTTCATGCATCCTCCACCCACTAGTTTGGAGCCATGCGTAGTGATTGCTTAGTGCAATTCTCCATTCTCTACCCTTTTTTTGGAGCCCCATGAATTGCGTTTTCGTTCATGCATCCTCCGCCCACGAGTTGGAGCCATGCGTAGTGATTGCTTAGGGCAATTCTCCATTCTCTACCCTTTTTTCGGAGCCCCATGAATTGCGTTTTCGTTCATGCATCCTCCACCCACGAGTTTGGAGTCATGCGTAGTGATTGCTTAGTGCAATTCTCCATTCTCTACCCTTTTTTCGGAGCCCCATGAATTGCGTTTTCGTGCATGCATCCTCCAACCACGAGTTTGGAGCCATGCGTAGTGATTGCTTAGTGCAATTCTCCATTCTCTACCCTTTTTACGGAGCCCCATGAATTGCGTTTTTGTTCATGCATCCTCTGCCCACGAGTTTGGAGCCATGCGTAGTGATTGCTTAATGCAATTCTCAATTCTCTACCTTTTTTTCAGAGTCCCATGAATTGCGTTTTCGTTCATGCATCCTCCGCCGATGAGTTTGGAGCCATGGGTAGTGATTGCTTATTGCAATTCTCTATTCTCTACCCCTTTTTCGGAGCCCCATGAATTGCGTTTTCGTTCATGCATCCTCCACCCACGAGTTTGGAGCCATGCGTAGTGATTGCTTAGTGCAATTCTCCATTCTCTACCCTTTTTCGGAGCCCCATGTATTGCGTTTTCGTTCATGCATCCTCAACCCACGAGTTTGGAGCCATGCATAGTGATTGCTTAGTGCAATTCTCCATTCTCTACCCTTTTCCGGAGCCCCATGAATTGCGTTTTCGTTCATGCATCCTCCACCCACGAGTTTGGAGCCATGCGTAGTGATTGCTTAGTGCAATTCTCCATTCTCTACCCTTTTTTCGGAGCCCCATGAATTGCGTTTTCGTTCATGCATCCTCCATCCACGAGTTTGGAGCCATGCGTAGTGATTGCTTAGTGCAAGTCTCCATTTTCTACCCTTTTTTCGGAGCCCCATGAATTGCGTTTTCGTTCATGCATCCTCCACCCACTAGTTTGGAGCCATGCATAGTGATTTCTTAGTGCAATTCTCCATTCTCTACCCTTTTTTTGGAGCGCCATGAATTGCGTTTTCGTTCATGCATCCTCCGCCCACGAGTTGGAGCCATGCATAGTGATTGCTTAGTGCAATTCTCCATTCTCTACCCCTTTTTCGGAGCCCCATGAATTACGTTTTCGTTCATGCATCCTCCACCCACGAGTTTGAAGCCATGCGTAGTGATTGCTTAATGCAATTCTCCATTCTCTACCCTTTTTTCGGAGCTCCATGAATTGTGTTTTCGTTCATGCATCCTCCACCCACGAGTTTGGAGGCATGCGTAGTGATTGCTTAGTGCAATTCTCCATTCTCTACCCCTTTTTCGGAGCCCCATGAATTGCGTTTTCGTTCATGCATCCTCCACCAAAGAGTTTGGAGCCATGCTTCATGATTGACTAGTGAGGTCCCTCTAGTACAATCCTCCATCCTCGCCTTTTATTCGGAGCCCCATGAATTGCGTTTTCGTTCATGCATCCTCCACCAATGAGTTTGGAGCCATTCTTCATCATTGCGTACTATGGACCCTCTAGTGCAATCCTCCATTCTCCAATGTGTTCTTCATCGTCAAGTGCGGACCCTCTTGACTGGAAAATGTGATCTTTGTGATTTTCCCGATTGATTCCTTTGCCAAACGTGTATATTTTATTATTGTTGTTTTTGTTGTTGTTTGTATTTTGTTTTGTGTTGTGCAGAAAAAAGAAGGAGTAGAGACGAGAGTCGTCATGGACTAATCACAGAAAGGGCGAGACGGACGAAATCAGTGTCTTATCTTTGCTTTCCTCTTATCTCCGATAAAAGGTAAGCAAAGAGGGGCAACTGTCATACCCTAATTTCGTCCGGGGATTATTACTTGATGACATGCAACTTTTGATTGGTCGTTTCAAGATACTTGGCACCCTTTGTTGCACAATATGTAAGTCTCGAGACGCACCGGAAGTCAAAAGGAAGCAGGGTTATGCGATCCGTGAAATTTCGTAATGTGGCGGAAACCAAAAGGAGGTGTTGTTGCGCAATCCGTGAGTTTTTGTAACTTCTTCGAAAGCTAAAAAAGAGTAAATACATGATCCGTAAGGATTCGTAACCTTACGGAAAGAAAATAAGTATCGTTACAAAATTCGTAAAGTTTCGTAACGTTACGGAAAAAGAATCTCTAACAAAATAGAAAGGGCTGCATTTAGTAAAAAGGGGGGTACAAATAGCAATCAGGCCCACTTGGGCCTTCCAGATTCTTCCTCCAGAAGGTTGTTGCTTCTGGAGGAAGCAACCTTGCTCGCCTGGGTGAGCTGGGTGGCAAGCTCCTACCCTATTTTGCTATTAATAGGGGGGGAGTGAAGAGGGAAGGGGTTCAGCCTTCTTGGCACTTCGTATTCTCTTAAATTTGCTGAGGAAAATTGTTTCCGTCAAGAAAATCCAAGCCGAGGCGCTTCCGTAACGTTTCCGTGAGTAATTACGCGAAGGTTTTCAACCGTTCTTCGACATCCATCGTTCGTTCTTCATTTTCTTCGGTCTTCAACTGGTAAGTACCCAAACCGAGCTTTTCAATTCATTCTATGTACCCGTGGTGGTCCCCATTTTGTTTCATGTATTTTTATTCTCGTTTTCATTTATTTTCCGTACCCCCTTTTGACGTGCTACAGTCATTTATTTAAGTCATTTCTCGCCTAATAAAAAAATAAAATAAATTTCCACCTATCATTTGATTTGTAATATCCGTTAATTTCTGTTAAAATGAATTCCGACCGTTCGGTCGTGCCGTAACCACGTTGGAAATCAAAAAAGAGGTAAAATAATAATATAATAATCAAAAAAATACCGTTTTAGTAAAATGAAGCGAAAAAAAATCAATCAGACGTTTTCTCTTTGGGATTTTTCATTCTTAATCGAATTGACTAATAAGTAAAGTGAAACTAAGGCTAAAATCAACTCGCCTAGTCAAGCTCGTCCACAAAAAAATCACTAAAAAGGGTTTGAAAGTTTATCATTTCAGTTTTTCCTTATCAAGTAAATGGATCATTTTTAAGGTCCAACGCCTTGAAATGATCACCTTTCAAGTAAAAAGAATCGCTTGATTCACGCTTAAGAAAGAACTACGTAGGTCTGATTTCCTCTTCGATGGAGGGTACGTAGGAGCAAAAGCCCCGCTTTTTTCGACCTCAAGAAACAAAAAGAAATAAAAGGTAAAATAACACAATTTCACAATTCTAAAAATAGGTTGTTGTCCTTTGAGACAAACGTGAGAGGTGCTAATACCTTCCTCAAACGTAAATGCAACTCCCGAACTTAGAATTTTCATTTTGACCGGTTTCCTTCGATTTTTTCTGACGTTTTCCACAAATAAACGTTGGTGGCGACTCCGCACATCTTTCCTCCTTTGAAAAGCGCACCCGTGAGCCTCGCCTCGCTCGCCCGCAAAAGGGCATGTTGCGACACTTTGTTAGGAACCAATTTGAAACTTCCTGTTCTGAGACAAATTTGCTTGAATGCTAAGTTTCTGATTTCTGTCAAATACCTTGAGGCAATCGTCCTCCATTGTCATGACAAATCCCTTTTGCAGTAGGTTCCCTAGACTCAGCAGGTTTGTCTTCAGGCCAGGCACATATAGAACCTCCTCAATGACTGTTTCTTTTCCATTTGTGTCTCTAAAAGCCACTCTGCCAATGCCTTCTGCAGTGAGACTGCTATCATCTGCAAAACAAACTTTGCTCTTTGATGAGTCATCCAAACTAATGAACCATTCCTTTCTCCTTGTCATATGAGTGGAATAGCCAGAATCCAAGTACCATGAAGTGTCATTGGAGGATTCATTGCTTGTGGTTGCCATGAGCATTACAACCTCAAAATCTGATCCTTCATCTTGTGCCAAGTTTGTCTGATTATTGGGCTTATTCTTAGCACCCTCTCCTTGCCAGTAATCCTGTGCATAATGACCAAGCTTTTGACAGTTTTGACATCTCACTTTCCTCTTGTCAAACTTCCATTCCTTGCTGCCATTGGAGCTATCATTTCACTTCTATGATTGATCACTTTTCTTTCCTTTAGAGGATTCACTACCTGCATTAGATCCTTGATCCTGGTGTTTCTTATTGGTGCATGACTTATTTCCTTTCCATGGTCCTTTGCCTTTTCCTTTGTAAGTGGATCGTGCCTGAAGTGCCTGTTCTTGATTGGATCTTCTCTCATTGATCCTCATTTCATGTCCCTCAAGAGAGTGCTGCAATTCTTCTATCTCCATGATGTCTAAGTTCCTTGACTCTTCAATTGCAACAACCACATGATCAAATTGTGGTGGCAAAGTCCTCAAGATCTTATCTACCACTTGTTCATCGGAGATCTTGTCTTTACATGACCTTATGGCATTGACCAGTTCTTGAATCCTATCAAAGTAATCTGCAATTGATTCTTTCTCTTCCATGCAAAGCAGTTCATATTGCCTTCTCAAAGTTTGTAGTTTCACTTTCTTGTTCTTTTCTCCATCACCGTACGTTTTAATCAAAATCTCCCATGCTTCCTTAGAGGTAGAGGCCTTTGAGATCTTGTTGAAAATCTTTGAGTTCACACATTGGTAGAAAATTTTTGTTTGAGAGCCAATTTCTGTTCTTCAGTGGCATTCTTTCCGGGATCTTCAAACCCAATTGTCACCACTTCGAATACATCTTGGAAGCCAAAAACTGCCAGCATGTTGACTTTCCAATCTTCAAACAATTTTCCATCGAAAATAGGTAAGGATCCTTGAGTGATACTGCTTGAGCCAGCCATGTTGCACCTTGATCCTTCTTCACCTTCCAATACACTGCTACTATCTCAGAGGTTCCTCTACACACGTTCTTGAACACCAAGAACTCCACTCAGCCACCACAATCACAGATATGATGGTGAAAAACAATGAAGAATCACTCACAGGTCATAGTTCTCATAGAAAGACTCTCAAGAAGAAAGGATTTCTCTTGGTTTTTGGTGTCAACAAAAGCTCGCTATGTTTTCTTTTTTTTCTAATCTTCATAGGTCAGGTTCGTATATGCTCTGGAAACCATGTTAACAATTACTCACTGTTTGAAGGAATGAATAGAATTGTATATTGATAAAAAAATTATGTGTTATAGAAAAGACCTTGCTTATATAGCAAGTGAAAAGTAACTACTGTTGGTTATGAGAAACAAACTCAACCAATCTTTCTAACTAACTTTCAGTTTACAACCTATTTTAATGGGGTATGGATGATTTGGCTTTAATTAAGATATAAATTGAATTATACCAAGCTACAAACATTTCTCAAGATAATTATGGAAACGTAATTAAAAAAAGATAATCATGGAAACATCAGGAGCTGTCTAGTTATGACCAACATTATACTACATAGTTGCTCTACATAAGTTTGATGAACAAAATGTAACACTTATTTTCCTTTTGGCTTACACTTTATCCCCACTTTTTGATATACTGTACATTTTCTTATTTACTCTTTTTTCTCTAGCTTTTATTCTTAGTAATTGCCTGCATATAATTTTGTTGTCACCCATGTAACCATGTTCATATCCTTTTCTTCCCCTTTGTTGTATAAAATCTGTTTTTCTTTACAAGGGCCTTTGATATTACTTATAAACAATACGATTATGCTTTTATCTCCCCAACACGTAAAATGTTACATCTCCATTATTTATTTCTCCAAGACTTATTTTCTTTTTACTGCACGAGAAGTTCAGGATTGTTGTTTTGGTTTCCAAAGCAGCACTTCAATTTATCCAAAGTAAGTTTTGAACTTTGGAGCACGGACATAATTGATATTTTTATGCAAGATTCTATTACACCTTGAGATATTAATTTATTATTCACGGATAATTTACTATTTAGTCATAGCCTTGCGACTTAAAACTTATGGGGAAGTATTCAACATGTATTTTGTGTTTGCCAAGTTCCATATTCATTTCAACGGGGAGCACCTACATTTGATGCTGGTGAAGCCTTTGCCATGATGATGACATCCTTTGTTGCTCTTGTAGAGGTAATTTGTTTCTTTAGACCTTTTCTATCTATTTTTAATTTGGAACAAGAGTTCTTTTTATTTATTAATTAATTGGTATCATCCTTCCTAGGTAATAGATATTTATACATTTATATTTATTCTATTAGCTTTTAAATCATTATTTCATGTCTCTTCTATGTGTTATAAGAGTTTTACAACTAGACATTTAGGATATCATATCAGTCTTATTTTTCTATTAGTTTTTACATTCTTAATTTTGTTTTTCAAATGCAAAAAAATATAGTTTTTACTTATTTTGTGGTAGGATATATATGTGAGTAAGTTGAAAATAAGTAATATTTATACCTTATAGTTTGATTACTATCATTTAAATATGTTTCTAGATTAATATTATGAGATTATATGTATTGTGATATTGTAAAGAAAATAATATTTTTAAATATTCTAATTTAAAATATTTTTTTTATAAATTAGTTCTCGTTGGTTCATTGTAAAAAAGATAAAATATTAAAAAAATTACAAAAACAACATTTGTTGATCTAAAACAAACGTAAAAAGTGTCTTTACAATATCAGTTTTGGCCAAAATCGATGTTATAAAGGCACCTCCTACATTGGTTTTGGCCAAAATCGATGTCAACCAATGTTGTAAAGACACTTTCTATATCGGTTTTTCCAGAATCGATATAGAAAGCGTTTCATAATACACATTGATTTTTTCAGAACCGATGTAGAAAGTGCTTCAAAATACACAATTAAACATCGATTTTTTTAGAACCAATGTTATTATTCACCTTACAACATCAGTTTTGGAAAAAACCAATGTTGTATAGTGGATTTCAACATCGGTTTTCATAATTGATGTTACAATTGATAATTTTAATGATGGTAATTTCAACATCGATTCATAATCAATGTTAAAATTCCATAAAAATTGATGTTAAAAGTCTGTTTTCTAGCACTGAATGAGAGAATCTTTTATTAATTACAAATATAGTACATACAATACACATCTAAAAATGAGAAGAAACAATAATATAAATTTATATATGCTTAATTGAGAGAATAAAAATAGTAAGACTATAAATAAATTTGTGGTGGCAATATTTATATTATGAATAAACTTATTTTATTATAATTTAAATTATAAAGATAATTAATAATTATACATACTTATTACATAAATAAAAACTAAAAATTTAGTGGGAGCAATTTCCCCCATTATGTTGAATGTAGATCCGATCTTGACGTCATCATTTGAAGGAATCCTTATGACAGAAACCTAAAACAATTTTTTTTTCAAATATCAGGGATCAAACATGATGAAAAATTTTATTAGAAGAACAAACACAAAATTTGAGTAGTTATTAGGGATCCCAAACATATTTTAATCCATATTTTATAATTAATTAGTTAGATTCAAAGGGCATGGCCCGATAAGAATCCAAAAAAAAAAGACATGGTCCAATGCAATGCATAGGGTTTGCAACACGTAGAGTTTGCATTTTTTTAGTTTTGTTATATGAAGTATAGCTTCTAAATGTTTTTTATTTCTATTTTTTCAATTGTGTCCTAGCTGTTTTCATATATTTTTCAATAAAACACCTATAAGATATTAAAAGATATATATTTTTTGTTTCTTGTACAACAAAATTATTTAATGTTTTACCATGTTGATAATAACGTTAAATTCGTATACTTTATGAAAGCTGGTAATTAAATTCTTCAATTTAATGATACATAATTCTCATACCCTAATTTCATCCGGGGACCATCCGTTTGTTGGGATGCGACCCTCGTTTGACCACTTTGAGGTACTTGGCACCCATCGTTAGGCAATCCGTGAAGTTCCGTGAGATACCGGAAGTCAAAATGAAGCATTGTTGCACAATCCGTGAAGTTCTGTGACATGCCGGAAGTAAAAAGGAAGCATTGTTGCACAATCCGTGAAGTTCCGTAACATCCCGAAAGCCAAAGAAGGGATGATTACGTAATCTGTAAGGTTTCGTGACATTACGGAAAGAAAACAAGTATCATTACGTAATTCGTAAAGTTCTGTAACGTTATGGAAAAAGAATCAACAAAAAAAGGCAAGGGGATGTATTTAGTAAACAGGGGGGTACAAATAGCAATCAGGCCCACTTGGGCCTTCCAGGAAGTTCCACCAGAAGGCGGTGCCTTCTGGAGGAAGCAACCTAGCTCGCCTGAGCAAGCTGGGTGGCAAGCTTCTCCCTCTTTTTCCCTATAAATAGGGGAAGGAGGGAAGAACAAAAAGGTTTAACCCTCCTGGTATTTGAGAATTACTTAAAATTAGTGAGAAAAACTGTTTCCGTGAAGAAAATCCAAGCCGAGGCGCTTCCATAATGCTTCCGAGACGTTTCCGTGGGTGATTTCGCGAAGATTTGCAACCGTTCTTCGACGTTCTTCGTTCGTTCTTCGATCTCAACCGGTAAGTTCCCGAAATTGAACTTTTCAATTCATTCTATGTACCCTTAGTGGTCCTCATTTGTTTCGCGTACTTTTATTTTCATTTCATTTACTTTCCGTACCCCCTTTTGACGTGCTTTAGTCATTTTCTCGCCTAATCAAAAACTAAATAAATTTCCACCGATCATTCGTATTGTAACATCTTTCAATTTCTATTAAAATAAAATCCGACCGTTCGGTTATGCCGTAACCACGTTAAAAAACCGAAAAGAGGAAAAATAATAATATAATAATCAAAAAATATCTTTTAGTAAAATAATCAAAAATATCAATCGGACGTTTTTCTTTGGGATTTTTCTTTCTTAATCGAATGGACTAATAACCAAAGTGAAACTAAGGCTAAAATCAATTCATAAATCAAACTTTTGTCATCACCTAAAAAAGCCATTTTTAAAGGTCCAACGCCTTGAAACGGTCTTTTTCCGCTTTTATTGGTTAAACATAGATTTCTAAAGGCCTAAAATCAACATGTAGCTTTATTACCTCTTTCAAAAAATAATAAGAGATCATTAATGGTCCAATGCCTAAATGTTTTCTCTCCTTTCAAAAAGAACCGAAAGATTGTTTAATGGTTCAACGCCTCAAATGACCTTTCATTCAATCAAAATATATCTTGCAAAAAGGATAAAAACAACTTAACCAACGCTTAGTTCTCAAAGAACTACGTAGGTCTGATTTCCTTATCACAATTAAGGAATACGTAAGAGCAAGGGAAACACCCTCGTCGACCACAAAAAGATATATATATATATATATATATATATATATATATATATATATATATATATATATATATGTATATGTATATATATATATAAAAGGCATAAAAAGACATAGGAACGTGAAAAAGGGAAGATAACACAAATTGAAGTCATATTTGCACATTTGATTAAAGGCTGTCGTCTCTTGTGACGGACGTGTGGGGTGCTAATACCTTCCCCGTGCGTAAATACAAATCCCGAACCTTTCACTTAAAGTTCATAGACCACGTCTTTTCCGGTTTTTCCGACGTTTTCCTCAAATAAACGTTGGTGGCGACTTCGCGCGTATTCCTTTCATGGAAGACGCAGCCACGAGTCACGCGTTGCCCTCGTGCCGAAGGGTAGGTTGCGACAGTTGGTGACTCCACTGGGGATGTTTTTAGAGAGTTAGGCCATTAAATCTTGTGCAATGTTTTATCATGACTTTCTCCTTTGTTGGTTTCCCTTTATTTTTCTTATGTTCTTGTATATATAACTCTTTAATGCTTTTAGGGTGATTTAAAATGTAAGCATGAGGTATATATTTATTCATTTGATGCACACAAACACCAACACTATTTGCACACACGGTGAGTTGAAAAAGGGCCCTATACCCGGGTTCGTGGGAACATAAGGAGTGGAGGTGAATCTGTGATCATGCTAGGTCTCCGACTTGCTTGATTACAGTGAACCCTCATCTAGAGTTTTTCTCTTTGATAACATATTGTTGCTAGTAGTCCCTACTGCTGTAATATGTTCTTCGAAGGGGATGATACCTCTAGAGACCATCAAGAGAGATATGACCACCTTGGGAATTATCACTAAAATCCTTTTTAGCTCCCTCCCATATAGGTCCCATAAATAGGGGTACGGAGCAGACACGCTGCGTGCCATTTTTCACACTACCATGCATAAGTATCATGTACCTTTTTGCTTATATTTGTTTGTGAATATTGTCGTACTATGTACATCCACGTATTGTGCCTTTCGCATATGCATCATGCACGGGTTCTGTCTTGATCCCCTCTCTTTGGCAAATCAACAGAGGTCTGTGTCACCTTCTTAAATACATACGTCGGGCACTGTGCTACCCCAAGACGTTGTATCTAAGAAGGAGACAATTTCCCGGGCTCTCGTATTCATAAATTGCATCTGTATCATATGCATTTCTTCATGCATTCATCCATTCCACCCATGATAGATGTTGGAGTTTTGATTCGCACTAGATTTTATTTCACTTTAGTAAAACATGGGATCAAGTCAAACGCCTTCGTTTTAAAAGAGGTTTTATCAAGTCAAGGTCAAGAGCCTAGGGATCACCGGTCTAAAGGAGTTAGGGCAGTTGATGGGTCAGGAGACCATACCTCTTCTCAGGGCAGTTTGAACAGATCTTAGGATGTCCTCTAGGGGGAAGGAGACCATACCTCTTTTAAGGGTTCAATCCTTCATTAGCTAGAATTTCTAAGATAGTCCAAATCTCGGCGCAGGAATTAGACCATAGAAAGCAAGTCGAAAATGGGGTGGTTGGAATACCGAGAAAATATTTGGAAGCAAAAGCAAGAATCTTGGCAGGTAGAGGCGAATGGGCCCCATTCATAGACATTCTCGCACTGTTGATCTTCGGAGGAGTCCTCTTTCCAAATGTGGATGGGTTGGTGGACCTAGCAGCGATCGATGCTTTTCTCGCCTATCATGACCACAAGGAAAGCCCGGTTGTCGCTATGCTAGCCGACCTATATGACACCTTTGACCGAAGATATGAGAAGAGCGGTACGAGGATTGTTTGTTGTACTCCGACTCTTTATGTATGGTTGGTTTCGCACCTTTTTCGCCAAGAGGTGAGGCATGCTTGCCCGCTAGAAAGCCATCGTTCATGCACAGAGAAAGGAGGGGAAAATTGGGACCCACTCTTAGCAAACAAAGAAGGAGCGTCTGTCAACTGGTTCCCTCAATGGAAAGAAGGAAGAACCAGGGTTCTTATTTCGTGCGGATGATTTCCGAATGTTCCCTTGATGGGGACAAGGGGTTGCATCAGTTACAATCCCGATCTTGCTATAAGGCAACTTGGCTGCCCTATGAGAGGGGCACCACTAGAGGAAGAGCTTGCGCCTGTCATTTCACGAGGTTTCAATAAGACCAACGTGGATACACTTCAAAAGGTCTGCAAGGCATGGGAGGTGGTGCAAAAGAAGGACAAAGAACTCAGGGGCAGTAACAATGGGGCCCATTGGTGGCTACCGTAAGTGGTTGAAAGCCCACGTGTAAGGTTTGGTTTGGCTCCCGAGTTTGAGAACCGCTAAAAGGGAGGAAGTTGAGGCACCAGAGGAAGACGAAGAGGTGCAGACCCTTAGGGCAGAACTCGAGCAAGCCCAAACAGTCAAAGAAAGGTTCAAATCAGTAGCTCTGAAGATCCGAAAGGAGAATGCCGAACTGTGAGATATAAATATAGCAACCACCAAAGCCTTGGAACAAGAGACCAAGAGGGCTCGTAGGGAAGAGCACGGCCGGAACAAGTTCTGAGGGGCTTTGTGGGGCAGCAACAGCGAGCTTAAGCTCCGAAGAGAGGAAAGGGACCAATCATGAGTAGACAGTCTGATCTTGAAAGATGAGTTGAAGGCTTGCTCAAGGTTCAAAAGAAACTTGTCTCAGCGGTTATGCGAGACGGAGACCAACATGTTAGCTATCGTCAGCAAATACCAAGAAGAGGTAAATCTAGCCACGACCCATGAACATAAAGTGGCGGACGAGTATGCCCGAGTGTACGCAGAAAAGGAGGCTAGAGGAAGGGTGATCGGCTCGTTACATCAAGAGGCAACAATGTGGATGGACCGATTTGCTCTTACCTTGAACGGGAGTCAAGAACTTCTCTGATTGCTAGCCAAGGCCAAAGCGATGGCAGACACCTACTCTGCCCCCGAGGAGATTCACGGACTTCTCGGCTATTGTAAGCATATGATAGATTTAATGGCCCATATAATTAGAAACCGCTAGGAAGCTTGTATTGTTACTCAGATCTTGACTAGTTATAACTTTCTGAATAAAATGAGTTTATCCCATATTTTTACTCCAAAGTCAGTGCAAATCAAATCACTTCTGCATTTTATCTCTAGCATGCATTCATTTTTTTTACCTACTCCTCACATTTGGTTTTTTTAGGAAAAACACCATAACTAAATGCGCCCCAAGGCATCCCTATCGCACCAGATCCAAATCTAGAACGATGGGTGATCAAGAGGAGACACAGGAACAGATGGAAGCCGACATGTCGGCTTTGAAAGAGAAAATGGTTTCCATGATGGAGGCCATGTTAGGAATGAGACAACTCATGGAGAAAAACGTGGCCACCGCTGCCGCTGTTAGTTCGGCTGCCGAAGCAGACCCAACTCTCCTAGCTACCACGCACCATCCTCCCCCAAACGCGGTAGGACGAGAAAGGAACACACTGGGGCACAACAGCAATCCCCATTTGGGATACAACCGGGTCGCTTACCCTTATGGATTACCACCTAATTACACGTCGCCAGTCATGCATGATGAAGCGGGTCACGTCCCTTCCCCCATCCTTGAAGGGGAGCCTCCTCGGCAGCCCGACGAGGTCCACGAAGATCATTGAAAGTATGCCAAAGGGGATGTCGATTTCTACCCCCCGATCCCCGTTGAGGGATCGGCACCCAACACATTGCCTCAGCATAACCTCACAACACAACCAATATTCTTGTCCACAGAAGGACCACCCCCGGCGGCCGAAGAAAGAAGGAAACTCGATCTCATCGAGGAGAGATTGAGAGCTATTGAACGCTTTGGTGACTATCCGTTCACGAACATGACGGATCTTTGCTTGGTACCGGATGTCGTCATCCCCCCAAAATTCAAGGTACCTGATTTCGACAAGTATAAAGGGACGACTTGTCCTAAGAACCATCTCAAGACGTATTGTAGCAAGATGGGGGCGCATTCTAGGAATAACAGTTGTTAATGCACTTTTTCCAAGATAGCTTGGCTGGAGCCGCGGTCATTTGGTACACTAATCTGGAAGCTTCCCACGTCCGTACTTGGAAGGATCTGATTACTACCTTCCTTGGGCAATATCAGTACAATTCTGATATGGCTCTCGATCACACTCAATTGCAGAACATGGTTAAGAAGGAAAGTGAGACCTTTAAAGAGTACGCACAGTGGTGGAGAGACCTGGCAGCACAAGTGGCCCCTCCAATGGTCGAAAGGGAGATGATTACCATGATGGTAGACACCTTGTCAGTGTTTTACTATGAGAAGTTAGTAGGCTACATGCCGTCCAGCTTCGCGGACTTGGTATTCGCTGGGGAAAGAATTGAAGTAGGGTTGAAGAGAGGGAAGTTCGATTACGTTTCCTCCACAAGTACCAATGCTAGGAGAATCGGAGCAACTGGGGCAAAAAGGAAGGAAGGGGATACCCATGCCGTTACTTCGGCGCCCGCATGGGTCAAACCCCCGCAGACCTCTCATGGTACCCATTAATACGCGCAACATCATCCGAGCTTCTCAGCTCGCGCCGGGAACTCCTCCAATTCAGCACCCGTACAGCCTAGAGTGCCTGCCCCCATCCAGAGCGAGGCCCCTCAAGCTCTGGCTCCAACCACGACTCACCCGACCGGCAATGCCCACTTTGGTGCCGGTTCCAACGCGATGAGAAACTTTCCCCCGAGGCCGATACCAGAGTTCACCCCGATCCCAATGACGTACGAAGACCTCTTGCCGTCCCTCATCACCAACCAAATGGCCGCAATAACTCCCGGGAAGATCTACCAACATTCTTTCCCAAAATGGTATGACCCCGACGCAACTTGCGCGTACCATGGGAAAACCCCGGGCCACTCCACCGAAAAATTCCTGGCCCTTAAATACAAGGTCCAACATTTGATAGACGCCGGATGGCTGACGTTTCAAGAGGATCGGCCCAACGTGAAATCAAACCCGCTCGCCAATCATGGAGGGGGAGCAGTTAATGCCATTGAGTCGGATAGGCCGCGTAGGTCTAAGCATTTAAAGGACGTGGCGACCCCTAGGAGGTTTATCTGTGAGGCCCTACAAAAGGAGGGTGTAATTCCCCACGGTGGGCATGAAGAGGATTCTTGTTTGTTGCATCCCAGTGAGCTACATAACATGGAAACATGTTTAGCAGTGGAGGACTTGTTGCAACAGATGATAGATCAAGGCCGACTGGAAGTCGACGATGAGGGGAGGGAAGAGCAACATATATGTATGCAGTCCGGAGATGAAAGAAGTCTAGGGAGGCCTAAACCTTTGGTGATATATTTCACCAAGGACGCAGCTCCACAAAAGCCCCGATACCCCTCGGTAGTTAAACCTGTTCCTTTCCCATATCGAAACAGCCACGCAGTCCCGTGGAGGTATGCACCTCCAAGTGAAAGGAAAGAAGAGGCCACCGACATCAGCTCGTTGTCAGCTAAGGTGACCAATATCACGGGGCTGAGCGGTGTGACCCGCAGCGGTCGCGTGTTTGCACCTCCCGATCTGCCGACTCAACCCGCAAATGTTAAGGGGAAGGCAAAGATGGTGGAAGAACAAAATGACAAAACAACCCTCACTCTGAATGAGGATATTCCAGTGAAAGGTCTTCCAGAGAAAAGGGATGGTTGTGGCAAGAAGAAAGTGTCGCTAGAGGAAGCAAGCGAGTTTCTCTGCATTATTCAACAGAGCGAGTTCAAGGTCATTGAGCAGCTCAACAAAACCCCGACTAGGGTCTCTCTTTTGGAATTACTCATGAGCTCTGAGCCTCATCGGGCTTTGCTAGTAAAGGTTTTGAACGAAGCTCATGTGGCCCAAGATATTTCTGTAGAAGGCTTTGGAGGACTCGTCAATAATATCACCGCCAACAACTATCTCGCCTTCGCGAAGAAGAAATCCCTACCGAGAGGAGAGGGCATAACAGGGCTTTGCATGTATCAGTCAAATGCATGGACCACGTCGTGGCAAAGGTGCTCATCGATAACGGTTCCAGTTTAAACGTAATGCGCAAAAGCACTTTGGAGAAATTACTGTTTAAGGCTTCTCATCTAAAGCCAAGTTCCATGGTGGTTCGTGCCTTCGTTGGCACTCGTCGAGAGGTTAGGGGAGAAATCGACCTCCCTGTACAGATAGGCCCCCATACCTGTCAGGTTACATTTCAAATAATGGTATTAATCCTACTTACAGTTGCCTTTTGGGACGCCCGTGGATCCACTCGGTGGGAGTCGTTCCCTCTACACTCCACTAAAAATTGAAATTCGTAGTAGAGGGGCATTTGGTTATCGTATCGGGCGAGGAAGACATCTTGATGAGTTGCCCATCCTCTATGTCATATGTGGAAGCCGCAGAGGAGTCATTAGAAACAACCTTCCAGTCTTTTGAGGTGGTAAGCATTGCCTCCGTAGATTCCTTCTCTGGGCAACCTTGCCTGTCCGATATGGCAGTAATGGTGGCTCGGGTGATGTTGGGGAATGGTTACGAGCCCGGAATGGGTTTAGGCAAAGACAACGGCGGCAGAACCAGCCTATAAGCGCCAGAGGAAACCGTGGGAAGTTTGGGTAAGGTTATAAACCCAACCAAGCGGACATAAGGAATAACGTTGCGGGAAGGAAGAGTGGAGGTCAAGGCTCGCGATTTAGACAAAAAGTCTAAGGGGGCCCACCCTGCCACATAAGTAGGAGCTTTATAAGCGCGGGTCTAGGACACGAAGGCCAAGTCGTTGCGATATGCGAAGATGATTCTCCGAGTGGGTCAGATTTGGTAGGACCATGCTCTCCTGGTTTCCGACTAGTAAATTGGCCAGTGGAGGAGCGCCCAGACATTTACACAACAAGCATAACGTAACCCTTTGTGGCTTTTAAACTCTACAGTTGGGCCTAGGCTTTAGAGTTTCCTTTTGTTAAGGCTTTATGTCTTTTGTTCCTGAATTTATAATACAAAGATCTTTCTTCATCTGTTCCTACGTCTCTACCCATTCTCATCCATTTGCATGTTTATTTCTTTACGTTTAAAACGTCAGATCCGACGACAAGTCCCTCGAAGATACTAATACCTGGGACCCGACCATCGATTTCGAGCAAGAAACGGATCAGACGGAGGATGAAGAGAACGAAGATGTGGGACTTCCCCTGGAATTGGAGAAGATAGTCGCCCCTAAGGACCAAGAAATGGGGCCTCATCAAGAAGAGACAGAACTTGTGGACTTATGAACCGGCAGTGGGAAGAAAGAAGTAAAGATAGGCAGGGGTATGACCGCACCCATCCGTGAAGAATTGACAGCCATGCTTAAAGACTACCAAGACATCTTTGCTTGGTCGTACCAAGATATGCCCGGTTTGAGTTCTGACATTGTACGGCACAGATTACCTCTAAATCCCGAGTGTTCCCCGGTAAAACAAAAACTGAGGAGGATGAAGCCCGAGACATCCTTGAAGATAAAAGAAGAGGTAAAGAAACAATTTGATGCTAGTTTTTTGGCTATCGCTCGGTACCCAGAATGGGTTGCCAACATTGTACCAGTCCCTAAGAAGGATGGGAAGGTACAAATGTGTGTGGATTATTGGGACCTGAATCGAGCCAGTCCCAAAGACAATTTTCCTTTGCCGCACATCGATATCCTCGTGGATAATACGACCAATTTTGCTTTGTTTTCCTTCATGGATGGGTTCTCCGGTTACAATCAGATAAAAATGGCGCCGGAGGATATGGAAAAGACTACCTTCGTCACCCTGTGGGGAACGTTTTGTTATAAGGTGATGTCCTATGGACTCAAGAACGACGGGGCAACTTATCAACAGGCTATGGTGGCTTTGTTCAATGATATGATGCCCCGAGAAATTGAGGTCTATGTGGATGACATAATTGCCAAGTCTAAGACTGAAGAGGAACACCTTGTCAACCTGCAGAAGTTGTTCGAAAGGCTTAGGAAGTATCAATTGAGGTTAAACCCCGCTAAGTGCACTTTCGGGGTCAAATCAGGGAAATTGCTAGTTCATTCAGAGGAGGAACAGGGCCGATGGGTTCGACGAGGAGGCCATTGCCCAACTGTTATGCACCCCGGGGCAGGATTTCACCCGGACCGCTGCAGGGAGGCGGGTGAGGATCATGCGCACCACCATGACCACCTTGACCCAGATGTGGATGACATTGCTGCTCAGCAATGTCTTGTCTAGTGATCATAACTCTGACCTTCCTCTGTCGAAGTGTCAGCTGGTGTATGCCATCCTGACACGGATGAGCGTCCATGTGGCTCAGTTGATTGCTGACGCCATTTATTTATTTGCAAGTATGCCACCCACCAGGCACCCTCTAGACCCGGATAAGTCTAACAGGGCCCTAGGGTTTCCGGCATTGATCATGGGCCTCTGTCAGTCATTCGGGGTTCCCGTCACTCCTAGTAAGGTGATCCGACTGCCGATCACCCGGGCCTTCATTGAGAAGTATTGCACGCCTAGGCAGGCGCAGAGTGATGCACCTCAGGCCGCAGACGCACCGCCATCACCTCATTAGGCTGATCCCGCTGGGTCACTAGGCATGGAGCATTATCTACAGCACTTGGTTCGCCAGCAGGCGCCCAACCATCGGGGGCAGGTGCAGATACATGAGTGTCTCTACCAACTCAGCCTCAGTCAGCAGGGGCAGGGTTTTGCTCCTTCTGCATGCCCTACTCCAGAGCAGTTTAGGGCTGAGGTCGCATGGCCCGGAGATTGGCCCGAGGCCCATGCAGGGGAGGCGCCTGCAGGATCTCCCGGCGACGCAGAGGAGGCCCGTATGGATGAAGAGATGACGGACTTGCTCGGTTTCTTGGGAGGAACCGGAGCCACGTGATTGAGGTCATCGCACCTTTTTATTGACATTTTTCTGTTAGTTTGCTATTAACGTTTTCTGTTATTGTCTATATTGCTGTTGACATTACTATTTTCTGTTTTTCTTCATATGGTTACTAACATTACTATTATTATCGTTCGTTTATGTTAGAAATTTTTGGCATTATGGCTCTCAGTTATTTCATCACCATTTTTTTTGCGACTTACCATTTCGTGCATTTTTCGTTTACCTTGTGGTTAGACGTAAGTAGGTAGTGTGCGCCCTCGTCCGCACGACCTTTTCAGAGAGAAAAAGAGAAAAAGAAGAAAAAAGGAGAGAGGAAATGAACAAATGATAAATAACTTAAAAAAGAAAAAAAAAGGAGGAAAAGGAAAAGAGAGCAAGTAAGAAAAGAAAAAGAAGGAAGAAAAAAAGAAAATAATAAAAATAAAAAGTTGTTTAGCTAAAAAACAACATGCTTGTGAAAAGAGATAACTTCCAACTTTTCTTTGAAAAAAATTCACTGATCATAACCAGTTTTTGAAAAAAAAATGTGTATACACTTGAAGGGTGAATGCTGTGAAAGTTTTCCCGAACACCCAAAAATGGGCTCGGATGAATGCCCGAATTGATAAAAGAACATATTTTGGAAACACTGGGTTGACTAAAGTAGAGAAAATGAATTATGAGCCCTAGCATCACATGACCAAAAAATTTTCAACACTTGGGTGTCCACATAGGTGCATGCATGACTAGTTTTGCATAAAATTTCCAAATCATCATTGTTGCATTTGTGTCATGGAAATAATGTGGGACATCCCCTTTTATCCTTGAACCAAACCAAACCCTAACATATATCATGTCTAGCCGTTCTACAAGCCTTGAGCCAAAATCCCAACTTACCATAAACCTTGACCCAGGGTGAGAATGTCAATCATTGCCCTCGGAAGAAAACAAAAAGAGAAAATTCCCAATCAAAGATTGAGAGAAAGCAAAAAAAGAAAGGAAAGAAAATTCCCAATCAAGGATCGAAAGAAAACAGAAGAAATATGCAGAAAGGTCTTTAGACCAGACAACAGTCCTGTTCGATGGCACGCAGAGACAAATTATGGTCATTCTGCATTTTTTGTCATCCAGAGGCGGCGAGCCCGATGACATGCGGAGACAAATTATGGTCATTCTGCTCACCTTTTGCCATTCAGACACAGTCGTGTCCGATGGCACGCAGAGACAAATTATGGTCATTCTGCATTTTTTGTCATCCAGAGGCGGCGGGCCCGATGACATGTGGAGACAAATTATGGTCATTCTGCTCACCTTTTGCCATTCAGACACAGTCGTGTCTGATGGCATGCAGAGACAAATTATGGTCATTCTGCGTGTTTTGTCATCCAGAGGCGGCGGGCCCGATGACACGTGAAGACAAATTATGGTCATTCCACTCACCTTTTGCCATTCAGGCACAGTCATGTCCGATGGCACGCAGAGACAAATTATGGTCATTCTGCCTCTTTTGTCATCCAAAGGCGGTGGGCCCGATGACATGCGAGAACCATTTGGTCCTGCACTTTTTACCTTTGTCATCCAGAGGCGGCGGGCCCGATGACATGCGGGGAACGATTTGGTCCCGCACTTTTTCACCTTTTGTCATCCAGAGGCGGCGGGCCCGATGACATGCGGGAACCATTTGGTCCCCCACTTTTTCTCCTTTTGTCATCCAGAGGTGCCGGGCCCGATGACATGTGGGAACCATTTGGTCCCGCACTTTTCTACCTTTTGTCATCTAGAGGCAGCGGGCCCGATGACATGTGGGAACCATTTCGTCCTGCACTTTTTTACCTTTGTCATCCAGAGGCGGCAGGCCCGATGACATGCGGGGAACGATTTGGTCCCGCACTTTTTCACGTTTTGTCATCCAGAGGCGGCGGGCCAAATGACATGCAGGGAACCATTTGGTCCTGCACTTTTTACCTTTGTCATCCAGAGGCGGCGGGCCCGATGACATGCAAAGACAAATTATGGTCATCCGCACGCTTTTACTATCTGTAAGACTCGATGAGTGATAAACGCGCAGAGACAAATTATGGTCATTCTGCACCATTTGTCATTCAGGAGCAGCGAGTCGAGTGATAAACGCGCAGAGACAAGTTATGGTCATTATGCGCCATTTGTCATTCAGGAGCAGCGAGTCGAGTGATAAACGCGCAGAGACAAGTTATGGTCATTCTGCGCCCTTTGTCATTCAGATTTCGCAAGTCAAGTGATAAATGCGTAGAGACAAATTATGGTCATTTTGCGCCCTTTGTCATTCAGGAGCAGCGAGTCGAGTGATAAACACGCAGAGACAAGTTATGGTCATTCTGCGCCCTTTGTCATTCAGATTTCGCAAGTCGAGTGATAAACGCGCAGAGACAAATTATGGTCATTTTGTGCCCTTTGTCATTAAGGAGCAGCGAGTCGAGTGATAAACGCGCAGAGACAAGTTATGGTCATTCTGCGCCCTTTGTCATTCAGATTTCGCAAGTCGAGTGATAAACGCGCAAAGACAAATTATGGTCATTTTGCGCCCTTTGTAATTCAGGAGCAGCGAGTCGAGTGATAAACGCGCAGAGACAAGTTATGGTCATTCTGCACCCTTTGTCATTCAGATTTCGCAAGTTGAGTGATAAACGCGCAGAGACAAATTATGGTCATTCTGTGCCCTTTGTAATTCAGGGACAATAAGTCGAGAGGTGGGCGGAGACAAATTATGGTCATTCCCCACACCTTTCCACCATCCAGAGGCGATCGTGTCCGGTGGCACACAGAGACAAATTATGGTCATTATGTGCCTTGCCACCCAGGCTCGATTGTGTCCAAAGGCACGTAGAGACAAATTATGGTCATTCTGCGCCTTGTGTCAACCAAGAGGATCGAACTCGGCAGTATCAAGATGATGTTTGTCGTTCGGTGCTGATCATTTTCAAAATTTTTGCAGGTTCCGCTGGCGGGGAGATTCACCGGCCGAATGGTGTTTCGCTCGAACGAAATTAGTGTCTTATCTTTACTTCCATTTTATCTCCAATAAAAGACAAGTAAAGAGGGGCAACTGTGATACCCTAATTTCTTCCGGGGACCATCCGTTTGTTGGGATACGACCCTCGTTTGACCACTTCGAGGTACTTGGCACCCATCGTTAGGAAATCCGTGAAGTTCTGTGACATGCCGGAAGTCGAAAGAAAGCATTGTTGCACAATCCGTGAGGTTCCGTAACATGCCGAAAGTCAAAAGGAAGCATTGTTGCACAATTCGTGAAGTTCGGTAACATTCCGGAAGCCAAAAAAAGGGATGATTATGTAACCCGTAAGGTTCCGTGACATTACGGAAAGAAAACAAGTATCGTTACGTAATTCGTAAGGTTCCGTAACGTTACGGAAAAAGAATCAACAAAAAAGGGCAAGTAGGTGTATTTAGTAAACAAGGAGTGCAAATAACAACCAGGCCCACTTGAGCCTTCTAGGAAGTTCTCGAGAAGGCGGTGCCTTCTAGAGGAAGCAACCGAGCTCGCCTGGCCGAGCTGGGTGTTAGACAAGTGGCCTCAGATATCTTAAGAAGGGGGGGTTGAATTAAGATATCCCAAACTGTTTCCCCTAATTAAAATTCTATTTCACTTTTTACTCAAGTTATGAATTCCCTTAATGACAATCTTCTTAGATATTAATTCAAATAAAACAATTTGAATATGAATGTAAAGCAATAATAAATAAAGGAGATTAAGGGAAGAGAAAATGCAAACTCAGTTTTATACTGGTTCGGCCACACCCTTGTGCCTACGTCCAGTCCCCAAGCAACCCGCTTGAGAGTTCCACTATCTTGTAAATTCCTTTTACAAGTTCTAAACACACAAGGACAATCCTTCCTTTGTGTTTAGAGATCCTTTACAACAAGAGACTCACAGTCTCTTAATCCCTTAGAGAATGAGAAGAAGAAGAGGAACAAATCTCTCTAGAAAGAGATGGATTTTACAGATTGAGCACTCAAATAATTCCTTAATGAATTGCAATTGAATTGGCCAAGGAATTCTTAAGAGGATAAAATGAATTTGCTCTTTGAGAGGATAAATACTTTGTTGTTCTAAAAATCTCTGAGCAATTTCGTGTTTAAGTCACATATATATAGACCATTGGTGGTCATGAGTAAAGCTTTTGAAAAGTTGTGACTCTTGAAATTATTTTTCTGAAAATCCTGTCTGGTAATCGATTACAGTAATTGTGTAATCGATTACAGCTTTTAAAATTTGAATTAAAACATTTACTAACTGCTGGTAATCGATTACCAAAGTTGTGTAATCGATTACACAGTCTAAAATTTCGAATTCAAATTTTTGTAGCTGTTATAAAACGTATTTGGCCACTGGTAATCGATTACATCCTCTGGTAATCGATTACCAGAGAGTAAAACCTTTGAGAAACACTTTTTAATTTAAATCACTTGGCCAAACCTTTGCTAATTCAATTAGGAATTCCCTTCCTAATATTCTAGTGATCATTTTGATGTTGTGACTTGTAATCTTGAAGCATTGTCTTGAATTTAATCTTGAAAAGCTCATTTGCATCAATTGCAACACATCATCATGTTCATCATCAAAACATCAAAGGCAATTGCATCTACAATCTCCCCATTTTTGATGATGACAATACAATACCTGAAATCAAGATTCAAGCAAGCAACAAACAATTGTATATATAGATAAAGCGTTTACTCCCCCTATATTTCGGAATTCATGATCACTTGATTTCTAAGTTTGTTAAACTTTTTCTTAAGCTTTTTCTACAACCTTTTCTCCCCCTTTGGCAACATCAAAAAGCCAAAGAACTCGGGAATCAACACAAATATGACAAAGGAGTAGAAAAATATATAAATATCATAGTATAAAACACAAGAAGCCAAACTGACAAAGAAGCAATAATCAAACCAGAATCCAAATAACTGAAAATGTCAACAACCACAAAACATCCAAGACTGAAATTTAAAAAACACAAGATAAATAAGCAAAGTACTTAGCATAATAATGTAAATTCTAAGAAACTAAAAGCCAAAATACACGGCTTATAAAAGATAAATAATCAGAAACTAAAATCTAAGAAGACGGAGGTGGTGGTGGAAGATCGAAACTCTGACGAATGTATCCGACATCCTCTTCAAGCTGTGTAAGACGAATGTCCATACCGGCAAAGCGTGAATCTAATGAGTCGAAGCGGTCACCAACATAAGAACGAAGACCCCATAATTCGGAGAGGACTTCATTCATGAGTGCGGAATCTTCACGTTGAGGGGGAGGTGAAGGAGTACGTTCATCTTGAGGAGGGAGTGCATCCTTCTTCAGCCATTGTCCATTCCGATCTTTACGATACCCAAAGGAGGTCACTGCACCAGCACCAATTGCAAAAGAACGCTTGACTTGAACAAAGGGTTCATCATCAAGTGGAATTTGAAAATGACGCAAAAACAGAGTAATCAATTGTGGATAAGGAAGAGGTGCATTGGCCCGTAATGCCTTATGCATTCGGTACCGAACCAAATGGGCCCAGTCGATCTGACGACCGGTTAGAAAAGCCCACATAAGAATCAAATCCTCCTCAGAGGCTTGTGCTAAATTTGAAGACCGAGGAAGCAAAATTCTAACAATGATATAATGCATGATGTGATTATCAAAAGTTAATGACCCGGCCAACAATCTACCGGTCATTTCAGCTTGATCATTGCAGACCATGCGACGAGCATCATGACTCAAATAATCGAATTTCCAGTCATCAACAATGGTGCCCTCAAAAGGTGCACCTTGACTGGGTAAATGAGTCAAAGAAAAGAAAAGTGACTGATCAATGATCATAGAAGTACCATGCACCTCATACATAATAATACCATCCTGAATTTTTAAATTGCAGTAGAAGACCTTTACAAGTTCAGGATAATATGGCAATTTTAATGACATGAAATCAACAAGACCAGAATTTTGAAACACTTGATAGCAATCAAACGTTTCATCATTAAAGAACTCTACGTCTAGGTACTTAGGGTCTAAGATTATTCTAGAAGAAAACTGAGAAAGGTACCGTAGACGTTGATCATCGGATGAAAACAGTGTTGATGATCTTGGAGATGACAAAGAAGGAGGAATAGGTGCTGTGGGTGCTCCGGATGGGTCGTGACGGCGATGGGCAGCAGCGGTAGCGGTGGAGGATGATCCCTTTCTCTTCTTTGATGGCTCTGCCATTTGATGAAGTTTTTCTGGATTTTGATCGGTGGAAGTGAAAGAGGAGTGAAAAAGAGGAAGATTGGGCTTTACGGGACGTGATTTGGTGAAGAATTGAGTGAGAATCGAAGGTTTGAAGTTCTAGGTATGGAGGAAAACATGGAGGAAGCTTTGGCTGCGCAGCAGCTCTGATTTCGTGAGTATTTATAGAAGATGACGCATTGTAATCGATTACAGGTATTGGTAATCGATTACATGCTCAATAAGCCTTCTGGTAATCGATTACAAGATGTTGTAATCGATTACAGGCTGCCTGTTCATGTGTAATCGATTACACTGGATGGTAATCGATTACCAGAGCCTATCCTAGGCTAGTTTCTAAGAGAATATCTATATTTATGCTCAAATACATCCTATATGACTAATTTTCACTACTAATACACTAAATTCAATCATTCAATTACTATATACACAAGAAATCATAAATTCTATCATAAAAACAAGAATTCAAACAAGATCAAACAAAATAATCTACAATCAAAAGGTAAAAGTAAATCAACCAATCAATCAACCAATCAATCCCTATTTTTCTAAATCTCTTACATCTAAGAGACCTAATTCTCTTCTAATAGAGAAGAACACTTCCTTGGGGAGAGGTTTAGTGAAAATATCAGCAAGTTGATTCTTAGTATCAACAAATTCTAATACACAATCTCCCTTTAGGACATGATCTCTAAGAAAGTGGTGTCTAATCTCTATATGTTTAGTTCTTGAATGTTGAACTGGGTTTTTGGATAGATTTATGGCACTAGTATTATCACACTTAATAGGTATGCGATCAAGAATGATGCCATAGTCAGATAATTGTTGCTTCATCCATAAAATCTGTGCACAACAACTACTGGCAGAGATATACTCCGCTTCAGCAGTAGATAAAGCAACACTATTTTGTTTCTTACTATGCCATGAGACAAGAGCCGATCCAATAAATTGACAAGTTCCACTTGTACTTTTTCTATCAGTTTTAGATCCGGCAAAATCAGAATCAGAATATCCTATTAAGTTACATGTTGAATTCTTAGGATACCATAATCCTAAATTGATTGTTCCTAATAGATATCTCATGATTCTCTTTACTGCACTTAAATGTGATTGTTTGGGGTTGGATTGAAACCTAGCACACATGCATACACTAAACATAATATCAGGTCTACTAGCAGATAAATAAAGAAGAGATCCGATCATACCTCGATATTGTTTTATGTCTATAGACTGACCAGATTCATCTTTATCTAAGTAACAATTAGTGCTCATCGGTGTAGACATGTGTTTTGCACTATCCATCCCAAATCTTTTGATCAATTCCTTGCAGTATTTGGATTGATTGATGAATATACCTTCTTGAGTTTGCTTGATTTGTAATCCCAGAAAGTACTTTAGTTCTCCCATCATTGACATTTCAAATTCACTTTGCATATCAAGGGAAAACTCCTTGCACAATGAATCATTAGTGGATCCAAAAATTATATCATCAACATATATTTGAACCAACAAAATATCATTATGCTTTCTCTTTATGAACAATGTGGTATCCACTTTACCTCTGGAGAAATCTTTTTCTAGAAGAAAATTGCTTAATCGTTCATACCATGCCCTAGGGGCTTGTTTCAAACCATAAAGAGCCTTTTGTAATTTATAAACATGGTTTGGTTTATCAGGAATTTCAAAACCAGGGGGTTGTTCAACATATACCTCTTCTTGAATTAAGCCATTTAGAAAGGCACTCTTAACATCCATTTGATAAAGTTTAAAATTCATTATGGATGCATATGCCAATAGCATTCTAATGGCTTCTAATCTTGCAACAGGAGCATATGTTTCTTCATAGTCTATTCCTTCTTCTTGATTATACCCTTTTGCTACTAACCTGGCTTTATTTCTAATAATTATACCATGTTCATCTAATTTATTTCTAAAAACCCATTTTGTACCTATGATAGGATAATTTTCAGGTTTTTTTACTAATTTCCACACATTATTTCTTTCAAATTGGTTTAATTCTTCTTGCATGGCAATGATCCAATTATCATCTATTATGGCTTCTTTTATATTTTTAGGTTCAATCATGGATACAAAAGCCATATTATTGCATAAATCTTTAAGAGAGTGTCTAGTTGTTACCCCTTTTGAGATATCACCAATAATGTTGTCGAGGGGATGATCTCTTGAAGTTTTCCATTCTCTTGGGAGTGCATCATTGGATTTGCCTTCTTCTGGAGGATCTTCATTGTTTCCTTTGTCATTTCCTTTGGAATCTTGTTCATGAATGTTCATATGTTCTAAAGAATCTGCAATGTCATCTAGCATATTCTTTGTTGACAATATAGCATTAGATTCATCAAAGGTAACATGAATGGATTCCTCTATATTCATAGTTCTCTTATTATATATTCTATATGCTTTGCTTTGTAATGAATATCCAAGAAAAATGCCTTCATCAGATTTTGCATCGAATTTTCCTAGATTATCTTTACCATTATTAAGTACAAAGCACTTGCAACCAAAAACATGTAGATGAGAAATATTAGGTTTTCTACCATTAAATAACTCATATGGGGTTTTCTTTAAAATAGGTCTTATCAAGGCTCTATTCATGATGTAACATGCAGTATTGACAGCTTCAGCCCAAAAATACTTTGGAAGAGAAGTATCATTTAATAAAGTTCTTGCAATTTCTTCCAATGACCTATTTTTCCTCTCAACAACTCCATTTTGTTGAGGGGTTCTTGGTGCAGAAAAATTATGTTCAATACCATGTTCATCACAAAATAATTCAAAATCTTTATTTTCAAATTCACCCCCATGATCACTTCTAATGGATGCAATCTTGAGATTTTTCTTGTTTTGTATGACTTTAGCAAGTTTCCTAAATGCTTGGAATGAATCACTTTTATGTGTAATAAATAATGTCCAAGTATATCTAGAGAAATCATCAACTATAACTAAAGCATAGTAATTTCCTCCAAAACTCATGGTTCTAGATGGACCAAATAGATCCATATGCAATAACTGTAATGGTCGAGTGGTTGAAACAACATTTTTAGATTTGAATGAGACTCTTGTTTGTTTGCCCTTTTGACATGCATCGCATAGTTTATCTTTTTCAAATTTCAATTTAGGCAAACCAACTACTAAATCTTTTGAAATTAATTTATTTAAGTGATCCATGTTTATGTGAGCAATTCTTTTATGCCATAACCATGGATCATCATCTTTACTAAGAAAGCAATGATTGTTTTCTTGTTTTATGCCTAAGTCTATCATGTAAACATTATTGACTCTATGTCCTACATGCTTTATATTAATGTCATGCTTATGTTCTATAAGACATTTCTGAGAATCAAATGATACTAGATAGCCTTTGTCACATAGTTGACTAACGCTAAGCAGGCTGTGCTTAAGGCCTTCAACAAGTAGAACATTTTCAATGGAGTTTGAAGAATTTGTACCTATTTTACCCACTCCAAGAATTCTACCTTTATTGTTGTCACCATATGTTACATGCCCGCTTTTCTTTGGAGATATATGTGTAAAATTTGATGCATCTCCAGTCATATGTTTTGAGCATCCGCTATCTATGTACCACTTCTTTCTCAAAGATACCTGCATAATCAAGTTTTTGACTTAGGTACCCAAATTTTATTGGGTCCTTGCATGTTAGTATAAACTGAGGATCCTTTTGGGACCCATATCATTTTAATGTTACTGTAATTTTTCTTGAAGTAGCAAGTTGATATGCCATGTCCTCTTCTTCCACAGTAAAAACAAGTGATAGAATTAGAATTACATTTTTGTGTGGAAGTGGAAAAGTTTTTATGAACCTTTTGTAGTTTTTCAGATTTATACCCTAGTCCATTTTTATTAGACACATATCTTTGTTTACTTAATATAACATCTAAATTATTCCTACTATATGAAAATTTTGCAAGTGAATTTTTTAACTCTTTAATTTCTTTTACATATTTATCACAACAACTACAAGAATCTGTTATTTTCTTGTCATTAATAGTGGAGATATTAACTTTTTCATTTGTTTTAGAGATTGAGACTTCATTTCTAAGAAGATCTAATTCTTTGTTTAATTTCAAAATTTCATTTTCTAAATTTGAAATTGTTTTCTTTGATGATGAAACTAATTTTGCAAGTTTAATTGATTCTTTATGCAAATCAGCAAATGCATCTTGCAATTCATCAAAAGAAATAGATAAGTTGTTTGAAGATGTTACCTCTTCATCACTTTCGTAACTTTTGGCCATAAGGCAAAGATTTATCTCTTCATTTTCAGAATCTTCAGAGGATTCCAAATCATTTTCATCCCATGTGATGTATGCTTTCTTTAGTTTCT
Source organism: Glycine max (assembly GCF_000004515.6). Lineage (NCBI taxonomy): Eukaryota > Viridiplantae > Streptophyta > Magnoliopsida > Fabales > Fabaceae > Glycine > Glycine max. The sequence goes on from NC_038250.2 coordinate 39,462,437, forward strand.
TCTCACTATGATTTTTCTTTTCAGATTTTTCCATCTTTTTCTTGAAGATGGGACAATCAACCCTCAGATGTCCAGGTTGATTGCATTCAAAGCATTTTAGAGTAGAGGATGAATTTTCTGTCCTTCTCTTTGATTTAAAATTTGGTCGCCTCTGATTTCCTCTTACTTTAAGAAACTTGTTGAATCTTTTTACAAAGAAACTTAGATCATCATCATCATCTGGATCATTATCCTGATCACTTTCTTCTTGAATTGAGGATGATGCTTTAAGAGCAATTCCTTTCTTTTTCTTGTCATTTTCTTCATTTTGGTGCAATCTCAATAGTTCCATCTCGTGTTCCTGCAACTTACCAAATAAAGTGGCAAGAGACATGTTAGACAAATCTCTTGATTCAGAAATAGCCGTTACTTTGGGTTTCCATTCTCTACTTAAACATCTTAGCACCTTGTTTATAAGATCTTCATTTTGAAATTCTTTGCCTAAGGCTGCTAGATGATTTACTATATGTGTAAATCTCTTTTGCATACTCTGAATATTTTCATTTGCATTCATTCTAAATAATTCATACTCATGAGTTAGTGCATTTATCCTAGATCTTTTAACATCTGTAGTTCCTTCATGTGTTAATCGAAGAGTGTCCCACATTTCCTTAGCACTCTTACAATTTGAAACCCTGAAGTATTCATCCATTCCTAGGGCAGATGTTATTATGTTTTTGGCTTTTAGGTTGTATTGTACTCGTTTTCTATCCTCTTCAGACCATCTATCTCTAGGTTTTTCTATGGTTATGCTTTCACTTGATGAACTACCATCTATTGAAACTCTTTCTACTGTGGTGGGTATATAAGGCCCTATTTCTATGGCTTCCCAAATATTTAGATCTATTGCCTCAATAAAAATTTGCATTCGGGTTTTCCAGTAGTGGTAACCCTCTCCATTAAAGATTGGAGGTCTATTGATAGAATTCCCTTCTGGAAATAAGGAATTTGCTGAGGCCATCTTTTTCTTGAAGCTTCTAAACTTTGTACAAGAATGAAGCTCTGATACCACTTGTTAGACAAGTGGCCTCAGATATCTTAAGAAGGGGGGGTTGAATTAAGATATCCCAAACTGTTTCCCCTAATTAAAATTCTATTTCACTTTTTACTCAAGTTATGAATTCCCTTAATGACAATCTTCTTAGATATTAATTCAAATAAAACAATTTGAATATGAATGTAAAGCAATAATAAATAAAGGAGATTAAGGGAAGAGAAAATGCAAACTCAGTTTTATACTGGTTCGGCCACACCCTTGTGCCTACGTCCAGTCCCCAAGCAACCCGCTTGAGAGTTCCACTATCTTGTAAATTCCTTTTACAAGTTCTAAACACACAAGGACAATCCTTCCTTTGTGTTTAGAGATCCTTTACAACAACAGACTCACAGTCTCTTAATCCCTTAGAGAATGAGAAGAAGAAGAGGAACAAATGTCTCTAGAAAGAGATGGATTTTACAGATTGAGCACTCAAATAATTCCTTAATGAATTGCAATTGAATTGGCCAAGGAATTCTTAAGAGGATAAAATGAATTTGCTCTTTGAGAGGATAAATACTTTGTTGTTCTAAAAATCTCTGAGCAATTTCGTGTTTAAGTCACATATATATAGACCATTGGTGGTCATGAGTAAAGCTTTTGAAAAGTTGTGACTCTTGAAATTATTTTTCTGAAAATCCTGTCTGGTAATCGATTACAGTAATTGTGTAATCGATTACAGCTTTTAAAATTTGAATTAAAACATTTACTAACTGCTGGTAATCGATTACCAAAGTTGTGTAATCGATTACACAGTCTAAAATTTCGAATTCAAATTTTTGTAGCTGTTATAAAACGTATTTGGCCACTGGTAATCGATTACATCCTCTGGTAATCGATTACCAGAGAGTAAAACCTTTGAGAAACACTTTTTAATTTAAATCACTTGGCAAAACCTTTGCTAATCCAATTAGGAATTCCCTTCCTAATATTCTAGTGATCATTTTGATGTTGTGACTTGTAATCTTGAAGCATTGTCTTGAATTTAATCTTGAAAAGCTCATTTGCATCAATTGCAACACATCATCATGTTCATCATCAAAACATCAAAGGCAATTGCATCTACACTGGGTAGCAAGCTTCTCCCTCTTTTCCCTATAAATAGGGGAAGGAGGGAAGAACAAAAAGGTTCAACCCTCCTGGTATCTGAGAATCATTTACAATTAGTGAGAAAAATTGTTTCCGTAAAGAAAATCCAATCCGAAGCGCTTCCGTAACACTTCCGAGACGTTTCCGTGGGTGATTTCGCGAAGATTTTCAACCGTTCTACGACGTTCTTCGGTCTTTCTTTGTCGTTCTTCGGTCTTCAACCGGTAAGTTCCCGAAATTGAACTTTTCAATTCATTCTATGTACCCTTAGTGGTTCTCATTTGTTTCGCGTGCTTTTATTTTCATTTCATTTACTTTCCGTACCCCCTTTTGAGGTGCTTTAGTCATTTATTTAAGTCATTTTCTCGCCTAATCAAAAATAAAATAAATTTCCAACGATCATTCGCATTGTAACATCTTTTAATTTTTGTTACAATAAAATCCAACCGTTCGTTTATGCCATAACCACGTTAAAAAACCAAAAAGAGGCAAAATAATAATATAATAATAAAAAAAATATCTTTTAGTAAAATAATCAAAAATATAAATCGGACGTTTTTCTTTGGGATTTTTCTTTCTTAATCGAATGGACTAATAACCAAAGTGAAACTAAGGCTAAAATCAATTCATAAATCAAACTTTTGTCATCACCTAAAAAAGCCATTTTTAAAGGTCCAACGCCTTGAAACGGTCTTTTTCCGCTTTTATTGGTTAAACGTTGATTTCTAAAGGCCTAAAATCAACATGTAGCTTTATTACCTCTTTCAAAAAATAATAAGAGATCATTAATGGTCCAATGCCTTAATGTTTTCTCTCCTTTCAAAAAGAACCAAAAGATTGTTTAATGGTTCAACGCCTTAAATGACCTTTCATTCAATCAAATTATATCTCGCAAAAAGGATAAAAACAACTTAACCAACGCTTAGTTCTCAAAGAACTACGTAGGTATGATTTCCTTATCATAATTAAGGAATACGTAGGAGCAAGGGAAACTTGTGACGGACGTGTGGGGTGCTAATACCTTCCTCGTGCGTAAATACAACTCCCGAACCTTTCACTTAAAGTTCGTAGACCACGTCTTTTCCGATTTTTTTGACGTTTTCCTCAAATAAACGTTGGTGGTGACTCCGCGCGTATTCCCTTCATGGAAGACGCACCTGCGAGTCACGCGTCGCCCTCCCGCCGAAGGGTAGGTTGCGACACCGGTCATTCCAAATTCAAAAAGATTGGACAGTAGATGTAGGAAATCTATGTAGTTAACATGATTTTTAGGGATCTAGATGCATGCAACCTTTGTCTTGAAATGCGGTAAATGCGGACTTCGTATGCAACAATGCAATGTAATGGAAAGTTGTAGAATGTTCATGACATTCTTTCCCTATTTTGTGATTTTTATTTGATTTAATTTTTTTGAAAAACATAGATTGATTGTCCTTTTGAAAGAGGTGATAATTCATGCAACCTTATCCTATCTTTTGCAAATCTCTCTGGAAACTCCCTCAGAGTGTATGTTCTGTTTGATTTAAACACTTGACCATTTTGGAGTGACCGCAATGGAGCCGTTTGACGTTTAATCAATCCATTGAAATCCTAGGGTTTGTCCCCCCCCCCCCCCCTTTTTTTGTTTTGAAACATCGACAGGTGAGAAATTTTGATCTGCCCCTAGGTTCGCTTGAGGCTCATACACGGTGCCCCTCATTGCCGCAGTGTAAGGCTTTGAGGTACCAATTGTTATCTTTCGTCATGACTTTGTAGCTGGGAACCTATTGGGTGAAAACTTCTAATCTGCCCCTAGGTTTGCTTGAGGTTTATGCATGATGTCTTTCATTGCCCCAATGTAGGGCTCTAAGGTATCCATCATTGTTTTGTTTTCACTACCTTGTAGCAAGGAAGAATGAAAGACGCGGTTGATTCTCACAAAAATAATTTTTCAAGGACGAGAAATAGTTGAAGGATTTTTTCAGTTGACGGGTTAAGTCAAATGACTCCTATTCTTGATAACTCACTTCTCTCTAAAAAAGACAAACTTTCCAGAATGATAACATGAGGTCACATAAACGTCCATATTTTTACTTGAAAACACAGTCAATCAAATGCTTTTTTCCTTTTTCTTTTTGAACTTTTTCTTTCGCTTTACTCGTCGTTTTACGGCACCCTCACCAAATGTGTAGCACGAGTAATTTCTGATTGAACAGTCTTGGAAGTCCAAACTCAGCAGCGCATATCGCTTGAGCAAACAAACAAATGGCTTGCACCCACATTCTAGTGGAAGCAAAGATGTAATTACGAGAGGATGAGGGACAAAGATGTCAAATTTATCCATTTTATTTAGCATTGTAACTGTGGTTTACAATAATGGCAAAAACTTGAAAATCCTGATGAGTCATTAGAGACATCTAACAACAGCTTTCAAAATTGCCCCACGTGTGGTGTCGCTTGTCAATGTTAGGATTCAACAAGCGATTCTCCTCAAATTTCAGCCAGCCCACATCAATTAGACTTTGCACCTTACGCTTTGAGGTTATACAATGCTTAATGGAATGTCCCAAAACTCCTCCATGATATGCACATGTTGCGTTCGAGTCGTATCCTCGGAAAAATGGAGGTTGAGGAACCCTGGCAGGGGTTATTGCTACCATTGCATTATCAAGTAGATATGGGAGCAAGTTAGCATATGACACCGAAATTTGGGGTGAATCCTACAGGCTTTTTGCTACAAAATTCCTTTTTGGTTGGTGTTTTGGCGCCTGATGTGTGGCGGGCAGGCTTTGTGGATGATTGGGGATGGCCTTTGTGGATGATTGGGTGAGAGGGACTGTTATTGGCTGAGTAATGACATTGTTGGGCTGATGGGAAATTTGACCGTGTAGGAATGGCAATCATAGCAAGGGTTTCTCCGTTATTCTCATCCTCTTCATTTGCCCCAGTTTTTGCAATCATCAAAGCAGGATGATCAGATTTGCCTTTTTCCGGACCCACTTTGATCCTTTCATCGGCGAAGACCAAATTTTCAAAGCTTGAAGGTGTGTAACCCACCATTTTTCCATAGAAGGGTTGTGGTTGGGGGCGAAATTGAGGCCCCTCCAAAGTGTTTTGCAGGGGTATACCACCAACTACTTGCCCTTCAGTGGCATATCTGAGGCAAGACTCGAAGTTGGCTAGATTGTGGTGGGGAATTTCATGTGTCTCCCCCATGGGTTTAGAGACATGTACATGATGAGGTTGTCAGCTCTCAATGAGTATGGGAGCGGAGTTATTGACATCCTCATTGGGAGTGTACGCCACATTGGGTGGTGTATAGTTGGGAGGCAAGCCATATGGCGGGAAGTCGTGCTCGTTTTGAATTTGCACATCATGGGGCCGTCCGTACTTCCCAAATCTTTGCCTACCATATCTGAGGATGGATGATTCATTTGGTTGAGGTTAGATGAGGGCATCGGGTTCACCTTAGCAACAGCGCTGGTAGCGGCAACTGCAACCGCATTGGCTTCCATTATCTTCTTCATGCTCATCATGGCCTCCATCATTGTGGCCATTTGCTCTTTCATTGCACCTCCTCTACTTCACCCATTACTCTAGCTCTAGCATGAGTTCGGTAAGGGCGTCGTAAAGTGTGTTCTTTTCTTTTTTATAACAATGATTAAGTTCATTTTTTTTTCAAGGAAAGAATGCAATAAGCAATGCAACCAATGAAAAACATGGATGTATGCGAATGATGCATAGTTGAAGTATTGCAAATTTTTACGCAGGACATGGGGTTGAATCAATTTAGATTTTCAACATGGTCCATGACATCTTTGTCAAGGTGAAACTGGAAGTAACAAGGACATCAACAATCCTAAATATGTTGGCAGTAGACGAAGCAGCGATGTAACTCGATCCATCTTTTGCCCCAATTTTTGCAAGATGGTTACTTCCATGCTTCAACTTGACTTGATGAACCTTTTCGTAAAAGCATGAGCTTGGTTCAACCCCATCACCCAAGGAATGACAATTTTGATCGCTAATACTCGACAACATTTCATAGAGATGAAAGACTCCGGAATATGTATGCTATGCATGGAAAATGTAATTATGAGATTGAGATGCCCGAAGAAACATCATTTCCTAGTTAACCACACATTAGGTACCATGCTCAATCATTTTGTTTTGTTGTTTTTTTTTAGAAATGGGTTTATGATCCCAACATGGTTGGCTCATGGTACCTAACACATGCCACTAAGAATGTAGTGTGAATTTTTACGCTTTTTTTTTTGTTTTTGTTTTGTAGAGGAAAATGCAAGGATCATGCATAAGCAAACATGAAAACAAAAGGTAAGCTTTACCGATTTAGTGTTTGTTGGCGAAAGGATTGAAGTGGGTCTAAAAAGAGACAAATTTGATTATCTTACTTTGATGAATAGGAACCCTGAGGCAAATGGAGAGAATAAAAAGGAGGGAGAAACCTATGTTGTGACTCTCATTCCTACATGGCCAAATTTCCCACCAGCTCAACAATATCAATATTCAGCCAATATCAGCCCTTCTCATTACCCACCACCCTATTAGCCAAGAACACCCAATCATCAACAAAGGCCTCCCTTAAATCAGCCACAAAACCCACCTGTTGCACATCTAATACCAAACACCACCCTTAGCACGAACCAAAACACCAACCAGGGAAGGAGTTTTCCATAAAAGAAGCCTGTAGAATTCACCCCAATTCCAATGCCATATGCTGACTTACTCCCTTATATGCTCGATAATGCAATGGCAGTCATAAGCCCAACAAAGATTCCTCAACCTCCATTTCCCAGAGGATACAACCCCAACATGACATGTGCTCCTCATGGGGGAGTTCAGGGACATTCCATTGAACATTGTATGACCCTGAAACATATAAGGTCCAAAGTCTGATTGATGTAGGCTGGCTGATGTAGAAGCAAGCTTCATGATGAATCAAGATTGATTCAAAGATTTTTTATGATAACAAAGATGATGACAAAAAACAAAGCTCAAAAGTCAAGAACACTTCATGATAACAAAGATGATGATCTCAAGAATCAAAGAATGAGTTCAAGATTGAATCAAGAACACTTCAAGGTTCAAGAGGAAATTTGATTTCAAGAATCAAGTTTCAAGATTCAAGTTCCAAGAATCAAGGTCAAGATTCAAGACTAAAGATTCAAGAATCAAGAGAAGACTCAATCAAGATAAGTATTAAAAAGTTTTTTCAAAAACTAAGTAGCACATGAATTTTTCTCAAAAACCTTTTACCAATGAGTTTTTACTCTCTGGTAATCGATTACCAGATTATTGTAATCGATTACCAGTAGCAAAATGTTTTTCAAAAAGCTTTCAACTGAATTCACAATGTTCCAATTGATTTCAAAATGTTATAATCGATTACAATGATTTGGTAATCGATTACCAGTATGTTTGAAAGTTGGAATTCAAATTTAATTGTGAAGGGTCACATCCTTTCACAAAAAATGATTTGGTAATCGATTACCAGTATGTTTGAACGTTGGAATTCAAATTTAATTGTGAAGAGTCACATCCTTTCACAAAAAAGCTTTGTGTAATCGATTACACTGATTTGGTAATCGATTACCAGTGATAGTTTCTGAACAAAATCAAAAGATGTAACTCTTCCAATAGTTTTCAAGTTTTTCTAAAAGTCATAACTTTTCCAAATGGTTTTTAAGTTTTTCTAAAGGTTATAACTCTTCTAATGGTCTCTTGACTAGACTTGAAGAGTCTATAAAATCAAGGCTTTCATTTGCATTTTATTAATTCATTCTTTAGACAACAAACTTTTTCCAATTGATTTCTGAATCTCTTTGAACTCCTTCTTCTTCCTTTGTCAAAAGCTTTCTAAAGTTTTCTGGTTTTCCAAACCTTGAAAACAAAACTTGTGCTATTCATCTTTTTCATTCCCTTCTCCCTTTGCCAAAAAGAATTCGCCAAGGACTAACCGCCTGAATTATTTTTGTGTCTCTCTTCTCCCTTTTCCAGAAGAACGAAGGACTAACCGCCTGAATTCTTTTGTGTCTCCCTTCTCCCTTGTCAAAGAATTCAAAATGACACAGTCTAAGAATTCTTTTGATTCTTCCCTTTCCCATAAACAAAAGATTTCAAAGGACTAACCGCCTGAGAATTCTTTTGTTTCCCCATTCACAAAGTTTCGAAGGACTAACCGCCTAAGAACTTTGTCTTAACACATTGGAGGGTACATCCTTTGTGGTACAAGTAGAGGGTACATCTACTTGGGTTGTTGTGACTAAGAACAAGAGAGGGTACATCTCTTGTGGATCAATTCTAGTGGAGGGTACATCCACTAGGTTGTTCAAAGAGAACAAGGGAGGGTACATCCCTTGTGGATCTTTGCTTGTAAAAGGATTTTTACAAGGTTGAAAAGAAATCTCAAGGACCGCAGGTCGCTTGGGGACTGAATGTAGGCACGGGTTGTTGCCGAACCAGTATAAAAACTCTTGTGTGGTTATCTCCTTCTTCCCTATTCTTTTAATTTCCGCTGTGCACTTTAATTCCCGCTTTTACTTTTGGTTAAGTTTCTTTTCTATTCTTCATTTACTTAACAACATATTAAAAGCCTAAGAAGACTAATTTTTTAATTAGTAAAGGTCTAGTAATAATTAATTCAACCCCCTGTTCTTAATTATTCCGAGGCCACTTGATCCAACAAGTGGTATCAGAGCATGTTTCTTGTAGAAAGTTTAACCACTTCAAGATTCATGGCCTCTTCAAATCCTTTGTTTCCTGAAGGAAATTCCATTCATAGACCACCCATTTTCAATGGTGAGGGTTACCATTATTGGAAAACCCGTATGGAAATTTTCATTGAGGCCATAGATTTAAACATTTGGGAAGCAATAGAAATAGGATGATACATACCCACTGTAGTAGATGTTAGCACAAGCACCACAACACAAAAACCTAGAGATAAGTGGACAAAAGAAGATAGAAGAAGAATCCAGTATGATCTTAAAGCCAAAAACATTATTACTTCATCCCTAGGAATAGATGAGTATTTTAGAGTGTCAAATTGTACAAATGCCAAGGAGATGTGGGATACTCTCCAACTTACACATGAAGGAACCACTGATGTAAAAAGATCTAGAGTCAATACCCTTACACATGAGTATGAATTGTTTAGGATGAACCCTAATGAAAACATCCATAGCATGCAGAAAAGATTTACACATATAGTCAACCATCTTGCCTCTTTAGGAAAAATCTTTCCTAATGAAGATTTGATTAATAAAGTTTTAAGATGCTTAAGTAGGGAATGGCAGCCCAAGGTAACTGCTATTTCTAAAAGTAAAGATCTTTCTTCTATGTCTCTTGCTACTTTATTTGGAAAATTGCAGGAACATGAGATGGAACTCCAACATCTTAATCAAAATGAAGAAACCGACAAAAAGAAGAGAAGTATAGCCCTTAAAGCCTCATCATCAATGCAAGAAGCAAATGAAGAAGAAGACTCAAATGATGAAGAAGACTTCTCACTCTTTGTCAAGAAGTTTCAGAAATTTGTCAAGAGAAGAAGAATAGAAAGGCGTCAGAACTTTAACAATGGAAGAAGATCACAAGAAGACTCTCAAGTTCTTAGATGTTACAAATGCAATCAACTTGATCACATCAAAGCCAATTGTCCTTCAAATGAAGAATGGCCTGAGAAAAGTGATAAGAAAAGGTTTCATGAAAGAAGGACCAAGAAAGCCTACATTGCATGGGATGACAATGATTCATCCAATGGTTCAGAAAAGGAGATTAATATTCTAACCAAGGATTATGAAATTGATGAGAACATTTCTCAAGAATGATAAACAAAGAGAAAAGGTATGATCCTCATCTTTGAAGATCTAGACACCTTAATCATGAAAAAGGTAATATCAAAACCATTCTCTTATTAAAAAAAATTTTAAGTTGAAATTTTCTTTCAATCAATTTGATTATGATGACTAACAATTTTTCATTTGTTTGTTTTGATTGATTGAAATTATGAGTATGTGTTCTTGATTAAGTTTATCTTCTTTGCATGAAATCTTCATTCAAATATTTTGATGATATCTATAATCATTGTTCTTCAATACTTGTGTGTTGATTGCTTTGATATAATTGAATATCTACATGTTTTATTGTTTTGTGCATGATATAATATGTGAATTACATGATTAAGAATCATTCATAAAGTATTTTCAATATATTTTTTTTCTTTAAAAAATATTTTGATAATCATTCAAAATTCCTTCTCTCCTAAAAAGTCAATCAGTTTTTTTTCTGGCTAAAATAACCTCTGGTAATTGATTACCATATTGGTGTAATCGATTACAAGCAGCTATTTCTGGCTATGTTGCTCTCTGGTAATCGGTTACCATATTTGTGTAATCGATTACAACGCGTCCCTGCACCTATATATTCAAATTCTGAAGTCTGCAATTCTTCTCTCTCTCGAAAACCCTCGCCCCCAAATCTTTCTTCAGCCATATCTCACTCATTTCTTGTCCAAATCACTCCCCACAAAGCCCAAACTTCATCTTTTTTTCATTCTCTTTCATTTGAAACGATTAAAATTTTGAATAATCTCTTCAAATGGTGAAACCATCAAAGAAGCGAAAAGGGCACTTCAAGTCGGAGTCAACGGTATTCCGAGTCACAGGAAACGCCGATTCCTTCCTCTATTCTCTCTAGATCATTGTTTTCATCTGAGGAACAACGGATACGGTACACAAATCTCTTTTCATCCCGTTCCATTATTGATCCAAAATTCATTGATATGGATTTCTTTTCAAATGAGAGTTTTAAATGCATTCAAGCATTTGAAAACTCCAATCTTATTCCTTTCATGTCTTTAAAATTGCCTGTTTATTCTGATTTAGCCAAAGCCTTCTATTCAAACCTAGAAATCCAAGAAGGCACTTTAATTTTTGAAGTTTATGGGATTAAGATGGTCATTGACCAATCCCTATTCTATGATTTAACCCAATTGCCAAGTGAAGGTGTATCATTTGAAGGTACACTGATTGATGATTGGAAGTTTGATTTTTCTGTGCATGATGCCCGTCGGTTGGTTTGCACCAACCAAGCGGATATGACCGGAAGGCTTCTTGCCGGTTCATTGGCTTTTGAAAGCCGCATCCTTCATTATCTAATTGTTCGCATCTTGCTTCCAAGATCTTCAAACCTTGCACAGGTTTCTGAAGAAGATCTTATTGTTATGTGGGCTTTTCATAAAGGCCTACAAATTGATTGGGCACATCTTGTTAGATATCGCATGCATAAGGCATTGCGATTGAATGCTCCATTGCCATATCCACACATAGTCACCCTCTTCCTTCAACACTTTAACATCCCTCTTGATTCTGAACCCTATGTTCCAATCAAGAGATCCTTTCTAATAGGTGCTTCAGTCATTGCATCCTTTGGTTATCAAAAAGAGCATGATGGCTCTTGGGTGAAAAAGGGTGCTCGACATGTTGGTGAAGAAGGACATGATGGAGAAGATTCATCTCTTCTTTCAAAGATTTTGGACAGGTTCGATGGTCTTCAAACCTTTGTTGGTGAAAGGTTTGATACTTTAGAGTTACAAGTGGACATGCGCTTCAATGAGATGGAGTCAAGAATCACCAAGGTCGAAGAAGATGTCTCTTATATTCGTTCAAGCTTTGATCTACCACCACCGCCACCACCATCATTTTAGTTTTCTCTTATTTTAATATTATTAGTACTTTGATTTCCAGCCGTGTATTTGGCTATATTATTATGACATTTGAACAATTTGGTATTTCTTTATTTGCATGTTGTGTTTGAACAATTATGAATTATGTTATATGACTATGTGTTTTTTTATATATTTGATCTATTCATGTTTCTTGCTTCATGATTGGTTTATATTCTTCAATGTATGTCTTGTGAATGATTAGTAGTATTTGTATGTTTCATACTTGTTACATACTTTGGCTTTTTGTTGATGCCAAATGGGGGAGAGAAATAGGGATTAAATCAAGAACTCACATGAGTAATTAACTTAATTTTAAGTGAAGCATAAATTCAAAAAAAAAAAAGGGGGAGAATGTAAATTTATGTGAGTGATCGACTAGGAAAAATCTGTGTGTGTGTTTCTTGATTTTAGAAGTTGTCATCATAAAAAAGGGGGAGATTGTAGAAGCAAGTTTCGTGATGAATCAAGATTGATTCAAAGAGTTTTGATGATAACAAAAAGCAAAGCTCAAAAGTCAAGAACACTTCATGATAACAAAGATGATGATATCAAGAATCAAAGAATGAGTTCAAGATTAAATCAAGAACACTTCAAGGTTCAAGAGGAAATTTGATTTCAAGAATCAAGAATCAAGTTTCAAGATTCAAGTTCAAAGAATCAAGATCAAGATTCAAGACTAAAGATTCAAGAATCAAGAGAAGACTAAATCAAGAAAAGTATTAAAAAGTTTTTTCAAAAACTGAGTAGCACATGAATTTTTCTCAAAAACCTTTTACCAAAGAGTTTTTACTCTCTGGTAATCGATTACCAGATTATTGTAATCGATTACCAGTAGCAAATTTTTTTTCAAAAAGCTTTCAACTGAATTCACAACGTTCCAATTGATTTCAAAATGTTGTAATCGATTGCAATGATTTGGTAATCGATTACCAGTATGTTTGAACATTGGAATTCAAATTTAATTGTGAAGAGTCACATCCTTTCACAAAAAAGCTTTGTGTAATCGATTACACTGATTTGGTAATCGATTACCAGTGATAGTTTCTGAACAAAATCAAAAGATGTAACTCTTCCAATAGTTTTCAAGTTTTTCTAAAAGTCATAACTTTTCCAAATGGTTTTTAAGTTTTTCTAAAGGTTATAACTCTTCTAATGGTCTCTTGACTAGACTTGAAGAGTCTATAAAAGCAAGGCTTTCATTTTCATTTTATTAATTCATTCTTTAGACAACAAACTTTTTCCAATTGATTTCTGAATCTCTTTGAACTCCTTATTCTTCTTCCTTTGTCAAAAGCTTTCTGGTTTTCCAAACCTTGAAAACAAAACTTGTGCTATTCATCTTTTTCATTCCCTTCTCCCTTTGCCAAAAAGAATTCGCCAAGGACTAACCGCCTGAATTCTTTTTGTGTCTCTCTTCTCCCTTTTCCAGAAGAACGAAGGACTAACCGCCTGAATTCTTTTGTGTCTCCCTTCTCCCTTGTCAAAGAATTCAAAACGACACAGTCTAAGAATTCTTTTGATTCTTCCCTTTCCCATAAACAAAAGATTTCAAAGGACTAACTGCCTGAGAATTCTTTTGTTTCCCCATTCACAAAGTTTCGAAGGACTAACCGCCTAAGAACTTTGTCTTAACACATTGGATGGTACATCCTTTGTGGTACAAGTAGAGGGTACATCTACTTGGGTTGTTGTGACTAAGAACAAGAAAGGGTACATCTCTTGTGGATCAGTTCTAGTGGAGGGTACATCCACTAGGTTGTACAAAGAGAACAAGGGAGGGTACATCCCTTGTGGATCTTTGCTTGTAAAAGGATTTTTACAAGGTTGAAAAGAAATCTCAAGGATCGCAGGTCGCTTGGGGACTGGATGTAGGCACGGGTTGTTGCCGAACCAGTATAAAAACTCTTGTGTGGTTGTCTCCTTCTTCCCTATTCTTTTAATTTCCGTTGTGCACTTTAATTCCCGCTTTTACTTTTGGTTAAGTTTCTTTTCTATTCTTCATTTACTTAACAACATATTAAAATCCTAAGAAGACTAATTTTTTAATTAGTAAGGGTCTAGTAATAATTAATTTAACCCCCCCTTCTTAATTATTCCTAGGCCACTTGATCGAACATTTGAGATTCTAGGAAGGGAATCGCTCGTGAGTTCTGAAGTCGTCAAGAAATGCTATGTATGATGCTTGGGGCAATTTGAAGGTTGTTGTTAGATGTCTCCAATGACTCATTAGGATTTTCGGGTTTATGCCATTACTGTAAACAATGGTCACAATGCTAATAATATGGATAAATTTGATGTCCTTGTCTCTCATTCTCTCACAATTACATCTTTGCTTATTTAACTTTCACTGGAATGTGAATGTAACTCATTGGTTTGTTTGCTCAAGTGACTTGCACTCCTGAGTTGAACTCCAAGTCTGTTCAATCAGAAGTTGCTCATTCTCCATGTTTGGTGAGGGTGTCGTAAACAACGAGTAAAAAAAATGTTTGATTGACTGTGTTTCAAATCAAAAATAAGAAGTACAGACATTTATGTGACCTCATTTCATCATTCTTAAAAGTTGTTTTTCTGAGAGAAAGGTGAGTCATCAAGAACAAGAGTCATTCGACTTAATCTGTCAATTGAAAATCTTTTAAATATTTCTCGTCCTTGAAAATTCATTTTCGAGAACCTGCACAGTTTCTTTCATTTTTCCTTGCTACAAGATCATGACAAAATACAACAATAGATACCTCAGAGCCCTACACTGGGGCAATGAGAGGCACCATACATGAGCCTCAAGCGAACCTAAGGGCAGATCAGAAGTTCTCACCCGGTAGTTTGAAAACCCGAAAGGGTGGCCTAGGAAAAAGTTAGGGTTAGTAAAAAAAATTAAAAAATAAAAAGAAAAGAAAATAAAAGAACAACCATGAGCATGTTTATCAGAGGTTTGGTCCCAAAATCCAAACTACAAAAGTATATAGTCAAGATTTGAAATGACACATGGCTGTGTTTCAACATCCCAAAAACTAATTTATCTCTTGTTACTCCCTCCGAGCCAAAGCATATTTGTTTTCTAAAAAACAACACAAAAACAACAAAATACAAAATAGAAACCCTGAGTAGGAACCACCGCTAAACTAGCGGGAAGAGCAATGCAAACAACACTTGTATGAAGTTGGGCAACAATGAAAGAAAAAAGAAAAGAAAATCCGCCAAAGGAGAGCAATGAAAAAGAGAGACAAAAGATCTCCAGATTTTACAAGAAAGGCACAAAAGTGCAATAAGGATTAATGTATAAGACAAAAGGAGTAGAGCCTGACCCAAGAGTTAAAAGGAACAAAAGTACAAGCAAGACTCTCAAGGTTCTTACTCAATATAACCCTCAAACACTCTTTGAGCCTCTCTAATCCTTTCTTTCATAGCCCTCTTACCCCTGACCACGTTACAAGCCTAATAAAGCCCATGTGGATCAAGGAATGACTAATTTTGATTTTAAGTTGGGATTCTGGAATGAAACCCACACACGCTTGTGATTGTTGAATATATATATATATATATATATATATATATATATATATATATATATATATATATATATATATATATAAAGAATCCTCAAGGTTTCGCACTTACACATTTGAGAAGAAAACTCATTCGACCAGGAGCTCGTGGAAAATGCCCAAAGACAATTGTGATAGTAAGGTACATTTGATGTTAGTCACTCATGCAAACTCATTAGGATTCCTTTTGAATCCAAGGGTGGTCTTTATTGTATAAATTCTTTCAGGATTAGCCCATGCCATGAAGTTTCAATGGGATCGACAGACCTATGGCATCACTCTACGATCTTAAATCGGAAAAGTTTCACTTGGTCACATACCAAAGTGTGAAATTCCATTGAAATCCTTCAATGGGGCGCACGATCGATCCCAAAGCCTTATATGTTCTTGCTATGCAAAATCATCAAATTTTTAATGAAAGGACACGGGAAAACCCTAGGATCAATATTTCAATTGATTGATTAAATGTCAAACAGCTCCACTACCATCATCCAAAATTGTCAGGTGATTAAATCAAAACACACACTCTAAGGGATTCCCCCAGAGAGATTTGCAAAAGATAGGATGAGGTTGCATGAGTTATCTCATATTTTAGAAAGAGACAGTCAATCTGTGTTTTTTCACACATAAAATGGGGGGGGGGGAGAAAAAAGAAAACAATTAAGGTCACCAAAATAAGGAAGAATGTCATGAGCATTACACAATTTTCATGATTCAAAACCTTTTGCATTACTAAATACAAAAGCCTACATTTACTGCATTTCGAGATGAAGGTTGCATGCATCTACAACCCAAAAATCATGTTAGACTATAAGTGGATAGATTTCTCTTTATATACCAATTTCCTAAATCTAATGTCCTATCTTTTGAGTTTCGGATGAGAGGCTCTCTCAAAGAGTCAATCTCTTGCTTTCTCATAAGGTTGAGCCCTTTAGTACTAGTACCTATTGGCTTGTTTCATAGGACACAAAGTCCTCACTTTTATCTTTCACAGGACTCCAAGTTGTTAGACAAATGGCCTCAGTTATCTTAAGAATGGGTGAATTAATTTTCACTAACAAACTTTTAACCCCCTTCTAAATGATAGGCTCACAATGCAAAAGAAGAAGCAACAATCAATTTAATAATGTTCTTTAAACATGCAAGACAAAATTGATTGCAATAATAAATGAGATAAGGGAAGAGAGAAATGCAAACTCGATTTATACTGGTTCGACCACTTCCCGTGCCCAAGTCCAGTCCTCAAGCAACCCACTTGAGATTTTGCACTCTCTTTGTAAAAATCCTTTTACAAAGTCTGAACCACATAGGGACAACCCTTCCCTTGTGTTCAGGAATCCTTACAACTTAAGAGACCCCCGATCCCTTAATCAATCTCTTTGTATACGAAGAAGAAGAAGAAGAATTCTCTCTTTAAGAGAAGGATATTACAATTGAAGTTCCTGGATGAACTCTTAATAAATTTGCAAGTGTTTGCCCAAGAGTTGTTGAGAGAGCATTTGACAATGAAATTCTCTTGGAATATCTCTCTCTTGCTTTTTGAAATCAGACACACATATATATAGGCCTTTCGTGCCTTTTAAAAATGGTTTGAAGAGATGCGTCTTTTCAAAAAGCCTTTTCTAAATTTTTTTCACTAGTAATCGATTACGGGTTTCTAGTAATCGATTACATAGTTATATTTTAAAGGGTCATGACTTATTGCCTGGTAATCAATTACCAGAGCCTTGCATGTCTTGGAAACACTTTGTTTTGAGGCAAGGCTTGATCTTAAAGAAATCTTGAAGCAAGGCTTTATTTGTTGAAGCAATCTTGTATTAATCTTGAAACAATGTTTATCCTTTGAAGCAGCCTTGTTTGATTCTTCTTTGGCATCATCAAAATCATGTATACATACATTCACATTCTCCCCCTTTTTGATGATGTCAATCATTATCAAGTGATTTCTTTTCGACATCATCAAAACATGAATGATTCATATTCTCCCTTTTTTTGATGATATCAAGCAAATTCTTTTTGACATCATAAAAACCTGCATGATTTACATTCCTTGTTGGACAAATGGCCTCAGTTATCTTAAGAAGGGGTGAATTAATTTCCCACTAACAAACTTTTAACCCCCTTCTAAATGATAGGCTCAGAATGCAAAAGTAGAAGCAACAATCAATTTAATAATGTTCTTTAAACATGCAAGACAAAATTGATTGCAATAATAAATGAGATAAGGGAAGAGAGAAATGCAAACTCGATTTATGCTGGTTCAGCCAATTCTTGTACCTACATCCAATCCTCAAGCAGCCCACTTGAGATTTTCCACTCTCTTTATAAAAATCCTTTTACAAAGTCTGAACCACATAGGGACAACCCATCCCTTGTGTTCAAGAATCCTTACAACTTAAGAAACCCTTGGTCCCTTAATCAATCTCTTTGAATAAGAAGAAGAAGAAGCAAAAGAAGAATTCTATCTTTAAGAGAAGAATATTACAATTGAAGTTCATGGATAAACTCTTAATGGATTTGCAAGTGTTTTCCCAAGAGTTGTTGAGAGAGCATTTGGCAATGAAATTCTCTTGGAATATCTCTCTCTTGCTTTTTGAAATCAGACACACATATATATAGGCCCTTCGTGCCTTCTCAAAATGGTTTGAAGAGATATGTCTTTTCAAAAAGACTTTTCTGAATTTTTTTCACTAGTAATCGATTACAGGTTTCTGGTAATCGATTACACAGTTATATTTTAAAGAGTCGTGACTTTTGAATTTGAATTTCAAGAGTTTCGTTGCTGGTAATCGATTACAGGTTCAAAATTCAAATTCAAAACCCTTTTGAACAACTATTTTTCAAACCTGTCTTCTGGTAATCGATTACCAGAGCCTTGCATGTCTTGGAAACACTTTGTTTTGAGGCAAGGCTTGATCTTAAAGAAATCTTGAAGCAAGGCTTTGTTTGTTAAAGCAATCTTGTATTAATCTTGAAGCAATGCTTATCCTATGAAGCAGCCTTGTTTGATTCTTCTTTGGCATCACCAAAATCATTTATACATATATTCATAAACGTACTCGCCTTTATCTTTCATAGGACTCTAAGTCCTCGCCTTTATCTTTCACAGGACTCAAAGTCCTCACCATTATCTTTCATAGGACTCAAAGTCCTTGCCTTTATCTTTCACATGACTCAAAGTCCTCGCTTTTATCTTGTAGAAGCAAGCTTCATGATGATGAATCAAGTTGATTCAAGTAGTTTTGATGATGACAAAGATGATGACAAAAAGCCCAAGAGAATGATTTCAAGATTGAGTCAACAAGATCAAGATTAATTTCAAGTTTCATGAGAAGAAACCAAGAAGATTCAAGAATAAGGAGAAGTTTGATTTCAAGATTCAAGAGAATAAATCAAGAAGACTTCACAAGGAAGTATTGAAAAGAATTTTTCAAAAACCAAACATAGCACAATTTTGTTTTACAAGAAAAGTTTTTCTCAAAATTTTCTAAGTTACCAGAGTTTTTACTCTCTGGTAATCGATTACTAGTTTCCTGTAATCGATTACCAGTGGCAAAGTTTGATTTCAAAAAGCTTTTAACTGAATTTGCAATGTTCCAATTGATTTTTAAATGGTGTAATCGATTGCAATATATTGGTAATCGATTACCAGTGTATCTAAACGTTGAAATTCAAATTCAATTGTGAAGAGTCACATCTTTTCATAAAATGCTTTGTGTAATCGATTACATGGTTTTGGTAATCGATTACTAGTGACAAGTTTTGAATATAAATCAAGAGATGTAACTCTTCCAATGGTTTTCTCAAGATTTTCTCAAGGTTATAAATCTTCCAATGGTTTTCTTGACCAGACATGAAGAGTCTATAAAAGCAAGACCTTGACTTGCATTTTAAGTACTTGATATAACTCTTACAACTTTTGAACTTCTTCTTCTTCTTCTTTCTTTGCCAAAAGCTTTCTAAGTTTTCTGGTTTTCAAACATTGTTCTTTCACAGAAAACAAAAGTGTGCTATATCTTTTCATTCTCTCTTCTCCCTTTGCCAAAAAGAATTCGACAAGGACTAATCGCCTGAATTCTTTTTGTGTATCTCTTCTCCCTTTTACAAAAGAACGAAGGACTAACCGCCTGAATTCTTTTGTGTCTCTCTTCTCCCTTTGCCAAAAAGAATTCAACAAGGACTAACCGCCTGAATTCTTTTTGTGTCTCTCTTCTCCCTTTTCCTAAAGAACGAAAGACTAACCGCCTGAATTCTTTTATGTCTCTCTTCTCCCTTTGCCAAAAAGAATTCGACAAGGACTAACCGCCTAAATTCTTTTTGTGTCTCTCTTCTCCCTTTTCTAAAAGAACAAAGGACTAACCGCCTGAATTCTTTTGTGTCTCCCTTCTCCCTTTTTAAAGAATTCAAAACGACACAGGCTGAGAATTCTTTTGATTCTTCCATTTCCCTTAAACAAAAGATTTCAAAGGACTGACCGCCTGAGATATCTTTTGTTTCCCCTTTACAAAGTTTCAAAGGACTAACCGCTTGAGAACTTTGTCTTAACATATTGGAGGGTACATCCTTTGTGGTACAAGTAGAGGGTACATCTACTTGGGTTGTTGTAACTGAGAACAAGAGAGGGTACATCTCTTGTGGATCAGTTCAAGTGAAGGGTACATCCACTTGGTTGTTCAAAGAGAACAAGGGAGGTTAGGGTTTAGGTGGGCATTTGGAGAGGAGGAAAGTGAAAAAAAAATCATGTTTTTCATGCTGAAGAATGTATTTATAATTTGTAGATCTCACTTAGCGAGCTCGTCTCTCGCTAAGTGGGATTTCCCTTTTGGCTCTCTTAGCATGACAATTCTCGCTCAACGCAATTCCCTCTCAGGTTGGAATTTGCGCTGAGCGCAATAATTCTTGCTAAGCGCAATTCCTCTTGCGCTAAGCGCAACAATTCTCGCTCAGCACAATTCTTTTTTGGGTTGGAATTGCGCTTAGAGCGCTTCTCGCGCTAAGCGAGAGATGAAAAATTGTTATGTTGAAAATCCCAACGGTCAAACTATGGGGATTGGTCTTAGGAACGTCCAGCCAAAATGGGAAGACAATCCAACGGTTGATGAATCCAGCATCGTGGTTTTGCTAGAATAAATTTAGGTAAAATTTGAAATCTCATAATTTCAACTTAGCTCAATAAAACTCCACATAACTCAATATCAACATCAAGCAAAGCATACATGACTAATTCAAGCCATACCTCAACTCATTCAATTCAATCATACAGTCAAATAACACGATAAATATAATTAAACATCGATTTATAATTAACAATATTTCAGGGTGTTACAAGAAACACACAATTTATCACATCTATCTAGCTTCTATCACTATGACATGATAATTTTATTATGCAGGTTAGTCCTCTCACATATGAATTATATCATTCGTATATTATTTTTAATATAATTATAGTGTTCACCACTATTTGTTTTTCAAGAAAGAGTGTAGATAAAGTTTATTTTTCAGTTCCTCAATATTTAGTCCATAATAACTTCTTCACCTACATACGTACTTCTCAACTTCTGACTTATTATTCGATTTATTAGAGTTATGAAATTTTGTATTTCAGTTAGATAGACTCTAAATGTAGTTATGCGTTATGTATTTTAATATAATAAAAAATTATAAATCATTATCCAGAATTCCAACCTGTCATAATAAAGTTTGATTTTAACATTTTCTTAAAAATGCCAAAGTCTAATTTTTACTGTAGTATTATTCCTCTTATAATAATGTTATAAAAAGAGAAACGCGCGTTAGCATTTCACTTTCTAATATGTCGTTTTGGATATAGTACTTTAATATTATTGACTAAATTATTTTAGAAATTATAAAGTTTTATAAGTTTCTTTTCCTATTTAATTAATATTTATAATTTATAATAAATTTTAACTAATATTAGAGTATCATAGTATTATTAAAAGGAGTGTGTCAAAAAATATATGGTGTGACTACTAATCATTAGATCAACTAACGTGAAATTATTTTTAGATCTTGAATTCAAGTTATCTATATGATTGTCTTAAAAACCTTTAGAGAGAAAGTTTTGTCATCCATAAATTCTATTCCGTTAGAACAAAATAATCTCTAATAAATAATAATGTGATCTAAAAAAAGAAAGAAAATATATATTGTAAGTAAATCATGAATAAAATAAAATAAATTCAAATAAAGTATAATACTGGTAACTTCAAAGTTTTCCGTATATTTTATCCATAGTTTACTTTTACGATTTTGCTTACCTTTTTCTTTGTGATTGCTTCAAAAACTTGCATGAGGATCCACACCTTGCTTCCTATAGTAATAAAAGAATCTAAACTATTTGCCATAAATAAGGAGACCAACATCCCAGTGTAATTCAGGTCACGCAATTTGCATATCGATCAACTCACTGCTTCTAACTATATTATATCAACCTATCAACAACAATGGCCACTTCCACAATTTTCTCCCTGTCATGCACTCCCAAAAGCACATTGCTTTCCAAACCAAAGCAACACACACTATCCCCTTCCATGTCATTGCTGTCACCGGAAGTGGTACAAAAAAGCCTCTACCAGCCTCTAAGAAACAATGTATCTCCAATTTCTATGAAGCCTAAGAGAAATCATGTGGGTGGCTTAGTGAAGGCATCAATGAATAACAAGAACGTGGAGGTATTCTCCAAGGAACATCTTGCTGTGTCTCTGGCCAAATATGTTGCTGATCTATCCAATAAATTCATCAAAGAAAGAGGATACTTCGCTATCGCTCTTTCCGCTGGGTCTATCAAGTACCTCAGGTAACATTTACTTTTTATTCTATCATCTTACTCTACCAATAAGGATTGATAGCAAATAGAATAATGTTTCCCTTTTTAAATACCAGATAGAATGTGGGATTTAAGGATTGTTATTTGGGAAAAAGTTTTGCAATAAAATATTGATGTTAAAATTTCAGGAAGCTAGTGGAACCTCACTATTCTAACACTATCCAATGGTCTAAGTGGCATATATTTTGGGTAGATGAGAAAGTGGTGCCAAAGACTCACGTGGATAGCAACTACAAGCTTGCTTACGATGGATTTATCTCCAAGGTACACATATATATTATATCCTGCTAAGATTTTATGTAATTTTGATAGAATAAAGGGTAAATCATCATTTTAGTTTCTAAATATGCAAATTGTTGATAATTTAATCCTTAAGAAAAAGAAAATTCTGATTTATCTTCTGAATGTATAAAAAATATAACAATTACATCTTATATATAATTTAATGATAAATTAATTCTTAAACTTTATAACTTAATGTTAAATTGATTTTTAAAAAATAATATATCTTAATGACAATATTTATGAATATTATAATTTAATGACAAATGATCCCACAAATTTAACGACAAGATAAAATTATTGTATTTACATAGTGATTAAATCAAAATTTTAATTCTTTAGTAATTAAATAGTCGTCGATTTAAAATTGATCATCTAACACGCAATAAATGCTTTCTTTTGCAACAAATGTATTTTTTTTCCTTTTGTTTTCTTAATCAATGTCCAAAGCCAGACTAACTTGAGGATATCTTTTTCCAAAGATTAATTTATTGAAGCTTGGTCTCAATTTTCTCTTTGGCAGGTGCCAATTCCTCCATACAATGTCAACACAATTGATGATGCCTTGCCAGCTGATGGAGCAGCTGATGTTTATGAGACAACTCTCAAACGCTTGGTTGCAAGTAATGTGGTCGCAAAATCACTAGCCACAGGATTTCCAAAATTTGATCTTGTGTTGTTAGACATGGGTCCTGATGGGCATGTGGCATCTCTGTTCCCAGAGCACCCTACACTGAATGAGACCAAAAAATGGGTTACCTTTCTCAAGAATGCACCCACCGCACCACCAGAGAGGATCACCTTTACCTTGCCAGTGATCAATGCTTCTTCAAACATAGCAATGGTGGTGACTGGTGCTGGTAAAGCAGATGCAGTCTACTCTGCACTGGAGGAAGCTCCTAGTGATTATAAGCTCCCTGCTCAATTGGTTTCACCTAGAGAAGGAGAGTTGAAATGGTTCTTAGACAAGGGAGCTGCATCAAGGTTATGGTAGATCCAATGCAGTAATAATTAATGGACTTCTATATGATAGTAGTTGCAAAAGAGAAAATAAGGCATCAAGATTTGACTGCTAGCCATGATTAGTTCATACTAATGCAAATTTTCCACATATATGCTGTTTGGTTTACATAAGATTCTAAGAAGTTTAGAATATTGGGCTTTTCTTCTTTTTGAATGTTGATGGATACTGTTTATGTATCCTATAAAAAGACATAGTTTGTATTTTGGATTTCCAAAGATATGATTCAATACAATAATTGTATTTATTTATTTAATATTCTTTATATATTGTATCATATTTATTCTTTGTTAGTTTTATACAATTTATGTGACATTTTTAATTAAAGGTGGAGAACAAAATTTCATAACAAGACTAAAACTAAGTAAAAGAAGACTCGAAAAGAAATCAAGTGTAAAAATAATTTGTGAAAAATCAAACTTAAATCTTAAGCCAGACAAGGATTAAATAGTCAATCTTAATGCAGAACGATAAGATAAATTAAACAGCTTGTACAGGACTGGAGTATTATTTAACAGTTAATAAAATTTGACGCGATGATTTAGCTCAAGAAAATATTACAAGTCAGATATGTTTTTCTTCTCCTCTGGTTTGTTTCGCTCTCTCTTGTCCTGCTGGGTGATAAATAGGAAGAGTAGTTTAAGGACATTATAGAACCTTATAAAGTTTGGATTGTTACAATATGAAAAAGAAAAAGGATTTTTTGTCCTTTTGTGTCGGTAGTCTCTTCCTTCTCATTTTAGCGCCTCCTTTCCGAATGTAGCATATATTTTAGGACGTTGGGCAATTTTTTAGAATCTTATAAATTGTTAGAACATGGGTTTAGGCATAATCCAATCCTGATAAATATGGGTGGCAATAGATTTAGGATATGTAATATTTTAAAAATGATAATACAGTAAGTAGATATGTGAGTATTTTAGTTAGGATTTAATTAAATTGATTAGTTAAGAAAAATAAATAAAATGAGTATTTCTTAATAATGACTAAGTAGAAGAATTTACAAGATCATATATATATATATATATATATAATTCTTTGCAATTGAATTCTTGTACTGGTTATCTGCAATTAAATTTATTTGTGATTGATTTGTCCGAAATGTTTTATTTAAATAATTAGTACAGTGTTTTAATTAATAAAGTTTTATCATGTTGGTTAATTTATTTAAATTCTAATATTTGCCCGATAATTTAGATCTCGTAAAATTTTACATGTAAATAATTCTTTACAAACAAAATTTTAATTTATTAACTAGTATAGATTTTATTATAAAAGATTTATAAATTTTTAATTACATATGTTATAAGTATACAATATAAAATTACACAATATACTTAAATCCCTAATTCCTAATTAATCAACACCTAGCACTTGCATATTAACTTGACACCTAGCTTCTACCTAACCCCTAATTCCCACGGTTACCCACCCCAAAACCTCACCATTCTCTCATTTCTCACTAATTCTCTCTCACACACAAAACACTTAGGAGAAATTGCACCATTTTCTCTTTTTTGGAGTGTTGCTGACCGAGAAGCATAAATTGAGGAAGAAGAGAATATTTTGCAACCATTGTTCTTGTATGCAAACTTAATTAGAAGCAAATCTAGCTACCATTTTTATTTCATCTTTCTCTTTGTGTGGGCGTTTAAATTTAGGTAAGGAGAATTCTTTCATTTGAACTCAAATTCATGGTTATCTTTGGGAGGAGTTAACTATGGGATTGCATGGTTGCCTCCATTGGTATTATTTTCACTTTGTATGTTGAATTGGATGGGTGAAAATCCTTGTTTTTTAAATTTTGTTAGGGATTGTGAACTAAGTTGTGATTGCATAAGTCTTTTTATTCATTTGTTTGACTCTTTAATTTTTTTGGGAAGACTCAAAATACAAAGGAGACTCTATCTATTTTTTATCAAAATTTTAAACGAAGTTTTTCTTAAAATTTGAAGTTGAAATAGAGTAGCCAGTGGTTAGTTTTCCTATTTTTGTTTGAGCAACTGCTACTGTCTCGAGGGTTTAAGAAAATCTAACTATTAGATTTTTTTAAATTTCTCTTAAAAATTTAACTAGACACATAAAACGATACAAACTTTTGTTTTGAGGTTATGATGACATATTTAACACTCCAAAATTTCAATCAAGTAAGTAGACACATAAGTGTGTTGGTTAGGATTTATTTGTTTTAATAACAAAAGATTGTCTTGAGTGATTAATAATTAATTGAGTAATTAATGAAAATAATGGAAAATAGAAGAAATTAGTAGTTCTTAATAATGATTAAGTTGAAGAGTTTATAATATCATGTATATATTTTTGTGATTAATTTCTTTAATTGATAGTTGTAATTAAATTTGTCCATGTTTGAATTGCTTGTAGTGTGATTTGATTAAAAATCACAATGTTTATTTATTTTATATACGAGGTTTCATTGTGTAATGAATTGTTTTATTTGTCATTGATTTAAATTACTTGAGTTCTAAGTTTCTTTGATAATTTAGTACTCAAGAAATTTTACCTGTAAATATTTTTTTT
Source organism: Glycine max (assembly GCF_000004515.6). Classification (NCBI taxonomy): domain Eukaryota; kingdom Viridiplantae; phylum Streptophyta; class Magnoliopsida; order Fabales; family Fabaceae; genus Glycine; species Glycine max. The sequence continues at coordinate 39,488,558 of NC_038250.2, forward strand.
ATAGATAAACTGTAATTTATCAACTAGAATAACTTTTAACTTTTGTAGGTAAGTTTTATAAAATTTAATTACATCGCGGTATAACTACACAATATAAAATTACACTGCATAATCGAGCCCTTTTTTAGTGACACATCATGAGACACATGTCTCATAACATGTACCAAGAGACACATGTGGAATCCACTTGCTCTCTCCCCACTAGACAACCCCATGGCCACCACCATGGTACCCGTTCCACTAATCACACTTCTTTTTTCAAATTGTGACTTGCCCACCACTCCAAAACTCTATACCTTTCACTCACCCTCACCAAACCAAGAAAGAAAGTCTTCCCTCCATTTGTGTTTGGCCGTGAGCTAGAGAAGAATAAGGAAGAAGGAAGTTCAGCTCTTGTGCTTGTTGATCTAAAGTGTGCTATAGCTCAAGGAAGGCTTTTTATCCTCAACCTCTTCTCCTTTCTTCATTTCGTGTAGATTTCCCTTAGGTAAGGAGGAGTTCTTTGTGAGAACTCAACCCATGGTTACCTTAATCTTTTTGCCAAATAATGAACTTCCATTCAATTTGCTTGCACAAAATAGTTTGGTTTGAAGAGAAAATGGGTTTTGTAGAGAAAACTAATTTTGTTATGAAACTGTCTTGAAATTGGTTTCATGTTTCTTTTCCTCTTCTTTTTTCCTTTGATTTTCTTTGGGATAGCTCCAGATACAAAAGAGACTCTGTCCAATTTTTTCCAAAATTTTTATACAAGCTTTGGTTGCATAGTTTTGAGCCACAATAATGGTGAGACTTGCTGGAATTTCAGGTTCTCTAGACTAGTCTCAATGTTTTGAACTTTTATCAAAATATACTTGTTGGGCTTTTATAAAATTGGTCTTGAATTAAAATATACACAAACTTCAACAACTTCTATGGTGGAGCCTTTGTGCGATGGTTCAATTTTAAGGACCATTTGGGACATGCAAAATGGTTCCCTGTTCAGCATTTTGAGTTTAGCAGTGTGTAGTTTTTCTCAATTTTCTATTTTTGTGGTGATCATCTTGAAAATATGTTTAATGATCCTAAAACTAGGGAGAAAAATCCTTTCAATCATGTATACTAAAAAAATTATAGAGCTTACATTCAAATTTTAAAAGGCAAAGTAAAACATAGTTGGTTGCTGGATAAATGTTTTTGAAGTCCTGTGAATGGCCTGTAAAGCAAACTTTGTTGGGAATAATAGATGAATAATTTTGGAACACTTTTTACATTTTTAATAATATTTTTGTTAGTATCAATCTATAAAAAGTACCATGCAATTTGAATTTGGTAAGTGGGAGAAAATTGTACATCTTTGAAGTGTGTCAAAACTTGGAACAACTCTGTCTTGCTGCCTTGTGGAATTTCCAAAAAAAAATTGTAGATTTTTTTTATCAATTGGGATAATATTTTAGAAAGATAATAAAATTTTTTTTAATTCTATGTAAATATTTTTTGTGTAAAAAATCATTTGTTAATTTTAACTGAGCCTTGAATCTATTTTATTTTCTAGGACTTAGGGTTTTAGTGCATTGTGCATTGTTTGTGATAAGTTTCTTATTTTGACTAAGTATTGGCTTGCTAAATTTGATTACTGATATATGCATTGTGTACTCTATTTTGAATTTTTTGAAAGACCTAGGAAATGTGAATCTTGGGCAATTATTATTGTGATGTACGCTATTTTATTTGGAGATCGGGAGGTGTGACCTCAGACAATGAAAATGCATGTGATTATTGTATGGTACGGTTGGCTTACAATCGTAGTATGTAATTACCTTGTTTGGAAAATCTTGGTATGTGGTAGTCACAGGTATGTGGTAGTCACAGGAACTTGAGCATGAGTTTTGGTGTTGATCAGAATCCTATTCTAGTAGGCATTGCACGTCTTGAAAGATGTGCATTACTGTGTGCTAGTTCACGAGGACTCAAGCATGAGTACTAGTGTGACTGTTATTCTATTCTAGTAATGATAGTGTGATTGAGAGACATGAAATTGGATGCAATTACATAGTGGAATCTATTCTAGTAATGATAGTGTGATTGAGAGACATGAAATTGGATGCAATTACATAGTGGAATGCGGCAAGTACAAGTTGAAGAAAGTTGCATGGGGCATCGTGCTAGAAGTCTATCAAAGCTCACAAGACAGAGGTTGATTAGCAGGTGTGGGGGGACGGGGTTCTCATCTATTTTTATGACATGTTGTCAGAGTTGAGAATTGTTCTAGGACTCATTCTCCATTTATCGTCGTTCAGTACAGTGCGCAATAGGACCCCACAACGACAAGAATATAAATCCTCAATGAGGAATGTATTGAGTAGCCAATCCTTAAAGTTTAGGATGGCCTTACAGAGTGGTACATGGGGTATGCTCCCTGACTAGTTGTTTCTTGGGAATCTGGCACTAAGTTTATGGTTTCATTTTCCACCAAGCTGACTTGGCAATCCCGACTAATGTGAGGCATAGTCAACTAATGAAAGCTTCCCATTGTACCATGGTAAAGGTGTACTCTTGGCAGTCATCCAAACTAAAGTGTTATAAGACTGTTAAATTTTGGTAGTTCTAATGCCGGCTGGGCAGTGAGATATGTATGTTGAGATGGTAAAAAGAAATGCTTAGAGATGCATATGAGTTTCAATAGATAATCACATCGTCATGGTTGTTAGTTTTGTGTGTGTATGACTTGCTTAAGTCTTTTTGTGTTTGGTTGACCTAGCAAGAAGACTCACCCCTTAAATTTTTATTCAAGACTAGATGCAAACACTTGTGAAGGTTATAGAGATCTCATCCTCTCTAACTTCACTAGCCTCATCTTCTTCAGACATACAAAAGTGTGTACCCTAGCCAGCATATGAAGGGGAGGACTCCGAACATACCACGACTACTCCTCTTGCTCTTGGACTTGCATCCTTGATGGAGCGTGACTTTCCACTTAGGGTCAAACCCCGTGCATTGACCTTGGAAGGGGCTGGCGGTTGTGTGGTGGCACCACCAATTTTTGACTTAGGGGACGAAGAGGAGGAAGAAAAGGTCCCTACTAAGGGAGATCGAGAGTCCACCGATCATGATGTAAGCTCCATTGGAGCTTGTAGGCCTAGGATCTTTTTCATCAATGAATTCTTTTGCTTCTTGGAAGATGAATGATAGCGGAATGGAGAAGGAAGAAAGAGAGACCATGGATAAGAGCTTGGAGGAAGAAGGAGATGAATGAAGGAAAAGGAAGAGAAGAACACGAAATTTTGTGCTCTAAAAGAGCTCTTAAATCTGAAGTTTAATTTTCAAATGATCAAAGTTGAAAAAATGCACACACATGACCTCTATTTATAGTCGAAGTGTCACACAAAATTTGAGGGAAATTTTAATTTCTATTTAAATTTCACTTGAATTTGTAGAGCCAAAATTTCATTAATTATGATTAGTGAATTTTAGCTATGGTTCAGCCCACTAATCCAAGATCAAGTCCAAGATTCTCCACTAAGTGTGCTTAGGTGTCATGAGGCATGTAAAGCATGAAGAACATGCACAAAGTGTGACTATATGATGTGGCAATGAGGTGTAGCAAGCAAATGCTCACCCCCCCCTCTAAAATTTAATTGGATTGGACTTCTCCCAATTTAATTAAATTTATTTCTCAACACACACATCAAATATTCACTTAATGCATGTGAAATTACAAAACTACCCCTAATACAAAAACTAGTCTAGGTGCCCTAAAATACAAGGGCTGGAAAATCCTACATTTCTAGGGTACCCTACCTACATTATGGAGCCCTAAATACAAGGTCCAAAATTAAAGAAACCTTAATCTAATATGTACAAAGATAAGTGGGCTCATACTTAGCCCATGGGCCCGAAATCTACCCTAAGGCTCATGAGAACCCTAGGGCCTTCTCTTGCATCTTTGGCCCAATCTTCTTAGAGTCTTCTATCCAATGCCCTTAGGGGGTAGGATTGTATCATTCCCTCCCCCTTGAAAAGGATTTGACCTCAAATTCAGAGGTTCTTGAAACTCATGGATTCTTTCCTCAACACCTGTAAAAAGAATAAAAACATATGTATTAGTGATGTTGGGTATGTTAGAGTACGATAAGAACTGAAAACCCCTTTCTTGGTCATCTTCCCATGAGAGAATATAGTTCCTCACCAACTTAATGAGTGGTGCTACAAGTATAGAAAAATATGGGACAAACCTTTTCTAAAAGTTTGTTAAGATATTGAAGCCCCAAATTTCCCTTATACTTGGTGGAGTAGGCCACTCAAGAATGACCTTTATTTTCTTAGGGTCCATGGGAAATCCTTGATCACTATTTAAAAAGTTAAGGAAAGTAATGGAATAAAATATACCTTTTTCTTTATTTTTATGTTGATTATTCCTACAAAAAATTACGACAAACCTAAGGTGTCCCACATGAGCACCTAGGTTTGCATTGAAACAAAAAATAAGAACAAACCTACCTAATGAGTCCCTATGTACACAAATCATGAAGATGTTGGGTGCATGAGTGATTTTACAAAAGAGTGTTGCACCACTCAAAAAATTCATCATACCACCTATCATAGGGATTTGGTGCCTAATAATACCTATTTTAGGCACCAACAAAGCACAAGGATTTAAGCTCTTGCAAACCAAACCCTCATCCAACAACTCCTTTACTTGAGGAATAACCTCAAGCTCAAAAGGTATGGTGGTGCTAAGAGATGTTTCCCTTGATAGGAGAAGGTAGAAAGATTGTTTAAGAAGGAGTGCCCTTTTAATATCACTTTTTGTTCCAAAATGATTTTCCTTCTTAACAATCTTGTTGGAGGAATCCTTTTCCTTCCCCTTGGCCTTTGAAGACAAGGCCTTACTATTCTTCTTTTTCTTTTGTTTTTCTAGTTTTTCCTCCTCATCCCTTTTATCTTTCATAGTTAGTTGATCTTTGGCCACCCGTGAAGGTGTTTGAGGATGCAACACAAATTTAGTGCCAAGATGGGTGAGGGTAATTTCGTTAGTTAGGCCATTGTAAATGATCTTCCTATCAAATTGTCATGGCCTTCCTAAAAGAATATGTCCTGCCTCTATGGGAACTATATCACAATTAACTTCATCCTTATATGTCCCAATGGAGAAAGGTACCTTCACTTGTTGGTTAACTATAATTTCCCCTTGCTCATTGAGCCATTGAAGTTTATAAGGTTTTGGGTGGGGAATGATAGTGAGGTTCAACTTGGAAACTAATCTTGTGCTACAACAATTGCAACAAGATCCACTATCCACAATGAGAGAACAAGTTTTATCTAAAATTTTGCATCTTGTATGAAAGATGTTCTCTCTTTGGGATTGAGATAAATCACAAGATTGACCTCCAAGGAGCCTTCTAACCATTAAGAGGGCACCTTCTTCATGGAGGTAGACTTCCTCTCTAGACTCTTCACCCCTTACATCATCTTCACTTCCACTAGAGGAAGGGAAAAAAGTAGTCTCCTCTTGACTACTATAAATGTCTTGACCCCTTATAATCATGGTTTTCTTTGTGGGGCATTGAGAGGCAATGTGACCTCTCCCAAGACATTTGAAGCATTTAATGTTGCTAGTCCTTTCTTGGGAACTAGTCTTAGGGGTGGATTTCTCTATGGTCTTACCCTTATCTTCCTTGGGTTTTGAAGGTGCAACCCCCAAAATTCCTTGGGCTTGGTCCTTCCTTGGATAAGAGTGAAAGCCATAAGATTTTGAAGAAGGCTTTCTTTTAAGTTGTTGCTCCACTCTTATACAAAGTTGGAATAGCTCATCTAGGTCCTATATGGAAGAAGTTCAACCTTATCCCTCACTTCCATATTAAGCCCACTAAGGAACCTAGCTATGCTTGTTCTTTCCTCCTCCCTAAGTCCAGCTCTTAAAATGAGTAGTTCCATTTGTTGTCTATATTCTTCAACACTCATACTCCCTTGTCTAATCCTTTGGAGCTTGTCCATAAGCTTCCTTTCATAGTAGGAGGGAATGTGCCTCTTCCTAAGGGCATTCTTAAGATTATTCCAATACTCTGCTAGAGGATCCCCATGAATCCTTCGTTCCCTAACAAGGGAAGTCCACCAATAGAGGGCATACCCTTGAAAGCTAAGGGTAGCCAATGGAACTTCTCTCTCTTCGCTAATATGATGGCAAGCAAAGATTTGTTCAACCTTCATTTCCCAATCTAAGTAGGCCTCAACATTATCTTTTCCATGGAAATATGGGAGGCTAATGTTAACCTCTTGAGGCCTTCTATCCTTTTCTTTTCTTTGGGAGTGATGTTTAGTATGTGAACTATGACACTTTCTATAATATTCGCTAAGTTCTTCACTTAAACTCTTGCAAGAGTCATCACTACTATAGGAGGCATGTTTTTCTCTTTTAATTTCTTTCATTATTTTTCTTTTTTCTTCCTCTCTTATTTTCTCTCTTTCATCTTGATTTATTTCTTCCATTATTTTTTTACCTTTTTCTTCTCTCTCTTGTTTTTATTTCCACAACTTAAGAGATCTCAACTCATCTAATATCTTATACAAGGGGTCCTTAGGAGTAGAACCCTCACCATTAACACTAGATGAAGAATGAAGACTTATGTTTGTTCCTAAGTTATGGTTCTTTCTTGTTGGGGGTTTGAAAACAAAAGGTAAAAGAAACTATGGTTGAAACTAGCCAAAATAAACACTAAAAGAGGTGTGAAAGATAAGATAAAAACTAATTGGTAAAAGGCAAGCTATCTAGGCAGTTTGACAATGGAGGGTAACGGAAATAAGCTATGAAAGTAAGCAAGAAATTAAAGTGCAAGAAATGCAAACTAGACGGATCCTAAGAGTGTTTGGATGACCTCATTTAAGGTTCCCAACAAAAAACTCACTATCCTAAGGGAAAATTGCCTAAAATTATTACACACAAATGGAAGTAGGGTGACCTATTGGAGGCTCCCAACTTACTTCTAATGAAAGGCCTTTTTGTTACAAAATTTGAAAGCAAAGTAAATTGCCAATTACAAAATTACAAAAAAAAGTCTTTAATTGTGGTGTCTATTCTCTCTTTGGTGTTTCACTCAATTTGGAGTACTTCTTAGTCCAATAGCTCTTAAGGTGGTTGGCCCCTTGCTTCTTGACTCAAATTCTTCAAGGTATGACACCAATCCTCCTTTCCAATTCCCTATATGGCAACTCACAAGCAAGGAAACAAAGAGACAAGCAATAACCAAAGACCAAAAAAAATGAAATGAAAGCTAAACCAATAGAGTTTTAACAAGACAAATTTTCAAGGATTATTCAACAATTAAAGCAATGAAAAGCACACAAAAACAAGCTAGGACTCAAAGAGAAATCTAGAATGGCTCTAGAGTAGAGTAGAAAAACTAAAAAGAAAAAAAGACTCAAGAAACCTCTAGTTTTGGCACTTTTTTTCATAATAATTTTCAATTGAAGTTTCAGAACTAGAATTGGTATAAAATAGGCACCAATTATAGAACAAATTTTGAGGCAAAACAACAAGCACGCTTCCCTTTCACTTTTTTTTTCCTGGACAGTGATTTTTCAGCCAACTTGTGTGATTTTTCTAATTTTTTCCTTTAATCCAAATCGCTTGGTTCTTTTTTCGTAATTTTGGTCCAGATGTCTAGAAAATTCAGTAAACATTTCAGCTCAAAACACGTAGTTACCAATTCCCAGTAATTTATACAAGTTCGTATGTTCAAGCTGCCAGCACCAGCAATTTCAACCTAGAAATCAAGAGTAGTGTTTATGTTGCTTAAGGCTTGGATAGTTACAATTTGTGTTTGCTTATGCTCAATTATCTTGAATAACACAATTCAAGAGAGCTTAAGACTTATTTTGATTCACAAATCCATCCACAACTCAACTTCATCATAGGCATCATGTAGGAAACTTAGAAAACAAAAAAAAAAAAGAATTCAACAACAAGACTACTTCTAGGAATTGATTTAGAACATGTTATGAACTAAATAACATGCATGAATTATACTCAAAATTTAAAAGATAGGCTAAGAATGACAAGAATACATGAAAAAATATATCTAGAATTCAATAAATAAAATAAAAATTTAACACAAACTTAGAACATAATGTGACAATTACTATGACTAAACATGACTCTAAGACAACATGGATTAAGTGATTTACACTTAGATTTTTGTGTTTTTTTTTCTAATCAATATTTTGGAAGAAAATTTAGATCTAAAGGTTAAGCACAAGAATATTATGAATGAAAAATGATACAACCTAAAATAAACACAAAAACATGATTCAAGAGTGGATCTATAAAATTTGAACCATAGAAATGCAAGAACAAGTGTAGATCTAAGATTTAATCAGTTTATTTTTTTTAATCTACTCTAAACAGCACCAAACCACAAAATAATGGAGGATATACATGGATAATAAGATGAAGAACAAGGAATTTAAGAGAATTCACTGAACAAAAAGATAGAGGAAGCAAAAGAACATCACCTAGATGAAGATGCTCTTGATACCACATGATGTAAGCTCCATTGGAGCTAGTAGGCCTAGGATCTTCTTCATCAATGGATTCCTTTGCTTCTTGAAAGATGAATGGCAGCGGAATGGAGAAGGAAGAGAGAGAGTAGATGCCACTTCAAGGAGAAGATGAGTCTAGAAGAAGCTCACCACCATAGGAGGCCATGGATAAGAGCTTGGAGGAAGAAGGAGATGAATGAAGGGAGAGGAAGAGAAGAGCACAAAATTTTGTGCTCTAAAAGAGCTCTGAAATCTGAAATTTAATTTTCAAATGATCAATGTTGAAAAAATGCACACACATGACTTCTATTTATAGCCTAAATGTCACACAAAATTGGAGGGAAATTTGAATTTCTAATCAAATTTCACTTGAATTTGAAATTGAATTTGTGGAGCCAAATTTTGGATCCAAAATTTCACTAATTATGATTAGTGAATTTAAGCTATGGTTCAGCCTACTAATACAAGATCAAGTCCAAGATTCTCCACTAAGTGTGCTTAGGTGTCATGAGGCATGTAAAGCATGAAGAACATGCACAAAGTGTGACTATATGATGTGGCAATGAGGTGTAGCAAGCAAATGCTCACCTCCCCCTCTAAAATTTAATGGGATTGGGCTTCTCCCAATTCAATTAAATTTGTTTCTCAACACACACATCAAATATTCACTTAATGCATGTGAAATTACAAAACAACCCCTAATACAAAAACTAGTCTAGGTGCCCTAAAATACAAGGGCTGAAAAATCCTACATTTCTAGGGTACCCTACCTACATTATGGGGCCCTAAATACAAGACCCAAAATTAAAGAAACCTTAATCTAATATGTACAAAGATAAGTGGGCTCATACTTAGCCCATGGGTCTGAAATCTACCCTAAGGCTCATGAGAACCCTAGGGCCTTCTCTTGCATCTTTGGCCCAATCTTCTTAAAGTCTTCTATCCAATGCCCTTGGGGGGTAGGATTGCATCAGATCAAGCTTCACTTTGAGACGCAACAGCGGTGGCTAGCAAAGATGTTCCTCAGGGAGGCGTCAGATGGCTGATTGAGGAGAATAGTGAGGAGGATCCTGTTGAGGACATGTATGATGTCCTCAAAGGGATCGTGCTATTATATATAGGACCCCTCTAACTACTAACCTCTCACCCTACCTTTTTGTGTAATTCCTTATCAAGGTTGGATTTAGTGGTGAATGCTATGAGACTAGGTGTTTTCCCTTTTAATGTGTATGTATGGGTAGGCCATGGTTTTAGAATTTTGCATGCATATTTAGTTAGCAGTTTTCATCACATGTATTTTGGGATGTATATGTACTCCAATGTATCTATCATTTTCAAAACTCAATACTTTATATATTGTGTTAAATAAGTTTTTAGTCCCTAAACCTTTTTAAAATTTGGTTTTTAGTCACTAAACATTTGTTTGACTGGTAAAGGTCCTTCAAGTTTTAAAATTTCAGTTTTTAGTCCCTAAAACAAAAGTTTGAACCCATTATTTTTATTTATTTAATGAGATTTCAAGGACTAAAAACATAATTTTCAAAAGTTTAGGAACTAAAAAAATTTTAGGGACTAAAGACTTAGTTACTGTATATATATATATATATATATACACATATATTTAGTAACTTAAAGGATGTCTAATTTCTCTTTTACTTTCATGTTAAAAGTGTATGTTTATATTATAAATGACATTGTGCATTCTTAAATACTTTGAAAGACACATTGATTTTAGAGAGCGAGTTACATTCCCTCACGACTTTGCATGTATAAAAGAAAAAAATTCACCCATGTTTCTTAAATTATAATGCTTTCACAATCACATTAACCAACATGTTTACTAAAATAAATTCATAAAGGAGACTAAAAATGCATTTTTAGTCATAAATAATTTTAGGGTGTCACAAGAAAAGCTCAAACTAGAGCTCATCTATTGCTTACATGTTGACCTCTTTGTTTGTGATTTTGAAACTGGTAGTGCTCCATTTTTCTCAATTTTGTAATTTTATGTTAATCTTCTTCAAAATGTGATCGCTAATCCTCAAACTAGACAAAATGATATTTCTAACCATGTATATTAGGTAAATTAAAAATGCTACCTTCCAATTTTAAAAGGCAAGGCAAAACAGATTTGAGGTACTGGAAAACTATTTTCAAGTAAGGAGAAAAGGCTTTATAGAAAATTTTATTGGGAATTGTAGAAAACAATTTTGGTGCAAATTTTACCTTGGTGAAAATATAATTTTGTTAGCTTCAATCTAGAAAAAGTACCACTCCGTTTGGTTTTGGGAAGGGTTATAAAAATGCAAATCTTTGAACTAGGATAATTCTTGAACCAAGTATGCCTTGCTGTTTTCTACAATTTTTAGGAATTTTTATAGATTTTTGCTAGACAATTGGGGTGCTATGTCAGAAAATAGAGATGATGAAATTTAAATCTATGTAAAAAATTTGTGTTAAAAATCCTTTACTAATTTTAATTAGAACATGTTTTTGTCCTGTTTTCTTATAGTCTAATTTTTCTTTGTTGATGAGATTAAATTGTTACTTTTGCTAAGTGTATGAATTGCTTTATTGGTTGATGAAGAAATTTAATTTTACTATTTTAAGTCAATTGGAAGATCTGAAAAGTGTGAATTCTGGGCAGATGTTAATTTATGTGTTTAATGTATTTCTTTTAATTTAATTGTATTTGAGACCAGGAGGAGTGTAAATCGAGGGCACCGAATAATTGTGTGTGTATGTGATTTGTCTGTGTGATATAGCTGATTGTTAATCATAGTGTGAAATTGTTAGTATTATGATTTTGTTTATGGTAGTTTCACATGGACTCGGGTGCAAGTACTTGTTACGACTAGAACTCCATTCTTGTAATATTAGTATGATTTTGAAATATGCACGTGAAAATGCGAGTACGTGAAGAAATGCAAAAAGTACGAGATGAAGAGAGTTGCATGGGGCATTCCACAGTGAAGATATTGAATATTCTGAAATGGTGATCGAATGGCCAAATGATACGATTATGGAGCTAGAAGTGATATATAAAGCTCATGTGCTAGTTCGTCGTTGTCTGATACTAAAAGCAGTGGAACCCCACTATGACAAAGAAAGAAAACTTTGATTTAGTAGAATCATTGAAGAATTAGTCCTCAGAGTATTTGGATGACTATGATTGTATCTAGGAGATGATCATAGGATATGAATTGTCCTTAGGGGTGAGGCCTTGAGTTGTGATTGTTATCACCGAGCCATCTTGGAAACCCTGACAAACTATGAGCCCTTATTGGTTTGAAAAAGCATGTCATTGTACCATGGTAAATGGTGTATTCCCAACAGTCATTGATAAGTGCCATAACTTAGTTATTTTGGGGATTAAAATGTCAACACTTATCTTTTGGTTGTAATAGTTTTTCTTATAAACTTCCCTTCTTTCTAGTTGTTTTATATATTGTATATTTACTAATGTTTTTGTTTAAATATGGAAGATTCATCCATGATTTTGTAGGTTTTGATGGTTGCTTGTTGGATCCAGAAAGTATGTTAAAAGGAAGGGAAAAATGATCATTTTTCCAAGATTTCACACATCCACTCGCCTAGGCTAGCAATTAGCTTGCCTGGACTAATCAAGTTTCTTCAAGCATAAGTAACCAACTCGCTTAGGCGAGCTACAATTTGTCTGGGCAAGTGAGTGCCTTCAGCACTAAGCAAGAAATTCGCCTGGGCGAGTTTAGCTTGCTTGGGTGAATTGGTTTGAACCTCTTGGGTCTTTTCTATAAATATTCATGCAAAGGAAGGAGAAAAATAATACCAGAGGCAGAGAGAAAGTGTGAGAAACACAGGAAATGAAGAAGAAAGTTAAAAGTAGAGTCTGGGCACTGCAGAGTTGTGACCGTGGATCGCATCCTTTGACATTTATCATGTTGATCTAGTGCTCTACGTAATGATCAGTTAGTTTTTACAAAGGATTGGATGTAATCTTTATACCCTTGTGTATCTCTTTTGATATTATAATGAATATTCTCTACTCATTATTGGTGATTTCATTGTGTCCATAATGCTTGATTCTATTTCATCACTAGTTTCATGAAATTGGGTTTTAAGTTTGATTGGAAAGTACTCTTAGAATTTGAACTGAATGATTTTACTCTTTACATTACGTTGCTAGGAATAGAACATAACATTTTGATTGCAAATAACACGAGATTATGATTGTAATGCTAGAATATTTACTTCATATGCGAGGGATTGATTCAGGCTAATTTAATGTGTGCATCAGTAACATTAGAAAATGATTCATATATGTTAATCTTATTAGGACATTGAGGGTATGAATGATGAAATTCAATCCTACGTTTTTCTTGAATTAATTAAATTCATTATTGTTGTTTCCATAATTTTACGTATTTTCGATGCACTAAATTTCGTTATTTTTGTTATTTCCGTAATTTATGTTATTTTTGCTATTTTGTTACTTTAAGTTGTTTTTCGTTAGTTAGACAAACCCATGATATTTTGATTAAATTTGTACATAACTATTAAGTTGATAGCCTTTATCCGAATGAATTAAGGAACACAAGTCCCTGTGGAGACGATCTTTTTTTATAAATCTGTAACATGCGACGACAATCGGTATGCTTGCCAAAAAGTCTAACAATCATCCTAACTAAAATGTTGTAAGACCATTGAGTTTTAGGAGTTCTAGTTGTAGTTGGCTAGTGAGAAATAATTACAAAATTAGTAATGGAAATGATTAGGGTGTAAGTGAGACCGATAAACAACCACATTATTATGGTTAGTAGAATTATGTGTAACTTTTGTAAGTCCTTAATGTCATTTGATGAAGCTGGAAGATTCACCCTTATGTTTTACTTTTTAGGATCAAATGACAACACTTGTGGAGACCATATCGTCTTCTTCACCTTCATCATTCTTGTCATCATTACATTTCTTTGAGGTTCAATTTGACATACATGATTGGGATTAGAGATGACTCTTTGAGCCTAAAATCTTGTATTCTTTATGTATTTTGATATGAGTAGACCTAGGCTTCAAAACTTTTGACATATGTAAATTTAGTCATCTCACTTTATCATTATATGTATTTTTGTTATACTTTAGGGTTGTACTGATTACCTTGTTCAGGTGAATATCTAAGTTATAACACTCTTTACTTCAATTACATATGCATATTTTATAAACCAGAAGATATCTCTTTTTCTTCATTCTATTTTACTCAGCTTTTAAATATATGCTTCTGTCGCAACTTACCCTATGACGGGACGGCAAAGGCCAAATAGATAGGCCAAAGAGTTCATCTCCAAGGGACAAAACGAGTGGAGTCACCACCAACGTTTATTCGAGGAAAACGTTAGAAAAACCAAAAAGAGGTCTGTGAATTTTGAACATAAGGGTTCAGGAGTCGTTTACGCATGGGGAAGGTATTAGCACCCCACGTGCCCGTCACAAGGGACGACAGCCTTTAATCGAGTGTGCGTAACGTGACAAGGGTGTTGCCCTTGCTCCTACATATCCTTAGGTGCGATGAGGAATTTAGACCTACGTAGTTCTTTAAGCCTGAAAGTTAGTGTGTTAAATTGATTTTATGTTTTTGAAATATTCATTTTAATTGTGAACAAAAAGTCATTTAAGGCATTGGACCTTGAAACGATGTTTTAAATTTTGAAATCGAAGAGAATCGTTAAGGTGTTGGACCTTGAAACAATCTTTTAAATTTGAAAAGCGAAGAGATTGTTAAGGCATTGGACCTTGAAACGATCCCAAGTAATATTTGATAAAAAAGAAGTTAGTTATGAGTTGGTTTTATTTTGATTTTGTTTATTAACTTTCAATCTCTTTAAAGAGAACTTTACAACACTAGTGATCGGTTAAGATTAAACTTTACAAAGAAAAACGAGATCGCCAATGATAGATGGAGAAGATGAATGTGCACATAATAACAAGGGGGACCCCTAAGGGTACATAGATCACATTCAATCCTCAAAAATAAAACTAACCGACGGTCACACAAAGAACGCAGAACAAGAAACGAAGTAAGGAATGATCACGGTCGCGATTCGGTAGCGCCATGGCCTCATTTCCTCTTCTTCTTTCTCTCTTCTCTCAGTTCCCTGACCTTCAAACCCTTGGAACCCTATCCTCAACTCCCCTTCACGCCTATTTATAGCCAAAAAAGGAATTTGGGACCATGGCAGCTTGCCCAGGTGAGCTCATGCCTTAGTCATGAAGTAACTGGCTCGCCTAGGTGAGCTGTAGCTCACCCAGGCAAGCTGGTTTCTTAAAATTGAAGTCTTTTGATGGCCCAGGCAAGCCAGAGGCTAGCCTAGGCGAGCTAAGGTCCAGGAAACTCAATAAAAAGACCCGTTTGCCCCTTTTTTTGGTATCCTTTGCATTCTTGATCAAAACATTGAACGATGTTTTGTCTTATGCAGTAACTGGTGTTGAACAATGCAGTTCAGCTAGCGAGAATCAGTGAATGATAGTCCTCGGACGAAATTAGGGTATGACAGCTTCTAAGCGAGACAACACCATATTTTCCTTTCAAAAATTTAAATGATAATTTTTGTTTACTACATGGTGTCAACTTTTGAAGTTAACCAGCAAAAAGTTTTAAAAATTTATATAAAGGTCCAACCTACCTTTTCTTAATTTACAGTATTTTGGAAATTAAAATGGAAGCAACATGTTTACGAAATCAGAATAAGTTTAAATATTGATTATGTGTAAACATGGACTTAGGGTGTTATAGGATACATCCTGATACCATATTAAAATATTGATTTGGGCCTAACTTGATTCTACAAAATCAACTTATAAGATGAGGAGTATTCTCCACTTACATACTTTATCTGAGTACTTTATCTAACAAATGTAGAACTTCAACACGCCTCTTTTTACCCACAATTATCCGTTACAATGTGGAACTATGACATATCCTCCTTATCTATGATTACAAGCAACAACTAACTGGAGGTGACCCAATTAAATTGACTTTTTAGCATAAATCTTCATGAAATACCAACTTCGAAAAGATTATTTTTAGTTATTCTTCGCGGAATCTACAGAGAACTCCAACAAAATGAATTGGAAGGACTTCTATTTTCTTGAATAAGAAAACAACCAGTAAATATAACTTCAATTAATTTTCTATAAAAATTTAATCTTAATGTTCCCACAATTTATACGTGAGCTCTTTTGTGCAGTATCTTAATCTTCTCTTTCCTTCATAAATGATTTTCCATCATCTTTATATATTTGGAATTAATAACTCTTTTGAAATTCATTTTTACAGAGATTTCTACTCTAGGTGGTTAAGCACTGACCTTCACAAAAAAAATTAATCATAGTTATTTTGATGAATGTGGAACCCAAATGTTGTCATTTTCCTTAAATTTTAACTAATAAGGGGTGTATGTTTAAAAGTATGTGTTAGAGAGTGTCTCTTTAGCATTCATCTTATGATAAAAGCCATATCTGAATTAGTGTGTTATAATTTTGATTTGGGATGATATCATAAGATTGGATTTTTTTCTCATTAATTAATTTTTCAGTTTATAATTAAAATTTTAAATGGTCAATCCATTTTTCTTTCCTTCTTTTTGTAAATTAAATTAAAAATAACATACAAGTAGCACACACGACTTAAAAAAAAAGTAACACACACGGGTGTTTATATGATTAATTACCAACTATAATTGATATTAAAATTAAAGAGAAATATCAATTATAATAATGATAATATATAACAATTTTTATTGAGAAAAAATTTAACAATTGATGATAGATACAATAATTTATGTTTTTCAAATTATGCTTATAATTAATGCATGGTATGCAATTGTACATCCTTAATTTTTAAAATTTTATATTATTAAATTATTGACTATATAATATTAATAATTTTAAATTAGTATATCATCTAAAATGTAAGTTTTAAAAGAGATATTCTTATCGATTTTGGAAAAACCTCCTCATGGTGATGCTCCTCCATGAGCTCCTCCACAAATGGTGGTGGAGTGTATCTGCGAAGACACATTGATGCTCAAGTTAGTGGTGCATAGGTATAACAAATATCAAAATATAGGTTAAATTAGAATTAGTTTACCTAAACCTTGGTGATTGTGACGTCTCGCGTGAATCACACCGGAATGAGAGGGGTCTAGAGACTATACAAGTATATGAATGTACAGTTGAGGATGACTTAAAGAAATTAATTGGTACTACCTATGCCAATAAGATGCTTCTAATTTTGGTAGCCTATCTCTTAAAACTCCACAGTTAAGCATGTTTGGCTTGGAGTAGTTATGAGATGGGTGACCTTCCGGGAAGATTCTCATTAAGCATGTGAGTGAGGACAAAATACGTTGAAAACTCTCGTGTTGTGGGGATAGTCATTTGATTCTAAAAGTAGCTAAAGCATATTGTTGAAGTCTCGGAAAGGGCTACCTATGAAGGATTCTGACCAACGAGTAGTGGAGTTAAGTGTCAAAAAACATTTATATTGTCAAAAAAAATATAAACTTATTAGAAAAATACTTTTGTGATATTGATCAAAAATGTCTTTTCGATCTATTAATTTGTAAATTTATTGATTATTAAAAACCATCTCTATAACAAATTATAATCATCAAATTGGGTACTTTTGATAGTAATACAATAATACATGATTCTGCCAAGAATTTATGTTTGTTTGACCTGTCTCATATTTCATTTAGTAGAAAGTCATATTGACTACTAGTTTAACAAAAAAGAACTAATAATTGTGATTTTGTCTCACTAAATAAAATAAGTTGTTTGTGGTTGATTATAATCAAGAGTGGAAGATCAATATATTTATTTTTTGGTTATTAAAATGAATTTCCACCATAAACAAATAGGCACACCCAGTGAGACTGTGTTGCCATTTCACAAAATAAACTAGTGTAAAGGAAGACAGTTTATGAGATTAAGGAGTGGTAGAGTTATAGCTACCAATCAAAACAGTAATTTGAACATATCGACTAATTTTGGATCTATGAGTAGTAACAAAAACAATAATGGAGATTTGAGCACAATGGCAGTGCAAGTTAGAAGTGCAACAATAATTACTCCTATGACAAATGCATTGAATGCAACGGTGTTGATGAACACCTCAAATGTGATGACATTGGCGAATGTGTCAATTGATACAACACCAATTATTACATCGAGTATGACAACTTTTGCACCAGTATCAAATATGATAAGCACTACTTCTATGCCATTATATTCAAACACATATTTATTTTCCAATACAAGATTAGAACAAATCCCTCCATTTATCACCATACCCACAATGGGGGGAAGAACGTCATATGAAGGAGGTCATGCATTCAATAGCAATAATAATGGAACTCCACTTAACTTTAGGTATCCATAGGGCATGCCTAATTGAAGACCCAAGGTGTAGGGTTAGATTCGTGTCAACCCTTCAATGTAATATCTAGGTAGAATTCGATTACTTCTTAGAATAGAAGTCAAAACCAAAATGACCAAGGAAATGCTTATCACAATGGATCAGAACAATTACAAGGTTCAAGTAGGAATGGAGAAAATGAATCTTTATAATGATTTTGAACAATACTTTAATAGCCTTAAGACAACAAATGGATCATAGTAATCATAATATGGTGAACATGCTATCTCAACAAATTACAATTGTGTTAAATCCATCAGTCCAAATGACAAATGATAGTTTTCAATTATTGGATGAACAAATGATTCGAATAGGTGATGATAAGGCTATCCCTCAAGTATAGTCTCAAAATATGAATCTTGCAAAAAATGTTATAACACTTAAGGGCATTGTCAATAACAATACGATATAACCACCTCAAAGAGGAGGAAATGGAGAAGGTTCAGTATTGGTGAATCAAGATCAGGATGCAGATTTGTTTCTGGACATGCTTCGAGAGAATGCAATGTTGGGAGGATATGGGGGGCAACCCAATAACCACAATAATAAAATGAATCGGAAACCTAACACTAATGGTAACCAAACAATCAACAATATCCTCCATACATAAATCAAATAGTTGAACAAGTACTTAATCAACATGGCTTTAAGATAGGTTATATGAATCAACCATACTTTGTGTCAGCTTTCCTTGATTTTACATTACACACTGAATTTCCTAGGGGATACAAGATCCCTAAATTTTCTAAGTTCTATGGGGAAATTGGGGAATCAACTACAAAACATATAGCTAGGTATCAAATGGA
This sequence comes from Glycine max, assembly GCF_000004515.6. Taxonomy (NCBI): domain Eukaryota; kingdom Viridiplantae; phylum Streptophyta; class Magnoliopsida; order Fabales; family Fabaceae; genus Glycine; species Glycine max. The sequence continues at coordinate 39,507,329 of NC_038250.2, forward strand.
ATGTGGAGATATGGTTATGATGAATACCTGAGAATGAAGTATTTTCCTTGTTCCCTCACTAAGAAGGAATTTACATGATTCACAACCTTACCACCTAATTTGATTTATAACTGGCCTCAATTAGAAATAATGTTTCATGAACAACTCTTCAAAGTTGAAACAACAATAAGTTTGATGAATTTGATGAATGTTAAAAGGTATAATGTGGAATCTATTGATGCTTATCTCAATAGATTTAGAGAATTAAAAGCTAGATGTTCCACGCAAATTCCAAAACATGAGCTAGTTCAAATGGCTGTTGTTGGCCTTGAATTTTCAATTAGAAAGAAGTTAGCAAACCAATAACTTAGAGATATGGCTCACTTGGCTGATAAAGTTCAAAGATCAAATAATTGAAATTAAAAAAAAAAGAAATAGAAAATTTGATAAGTTTTCTAAGAAATATAAGGTTTCTTTTGTATATGTGAACTATAACAATTCTATAAAATATTTCGATGTAGGTCAGGATTATGATGTTTTATTCGAAGAAAATAAAGTGAATCTGGCAGAATTGAAACCTGGACCTCCTTATGTTTGTCAATTATTGAAACCTGGTGAAGTGAAAGACAAGATGTCTAATTAAACTTATAGATTCAATGTGTCCAAAGCAGATAAAATATTTGACATTTTATTGAAAGACAAACAAATTTCTTTAAGTGAGAATCATAAACTACCTACTGATAAACAAAAGAAGGGTAGGAAGTATTTAAGTTTCATCATATATATGGCCACTAGACTAATAATTATATTTGATTCAGCGATATGATTCAAGAAAAGCCCATGAAGGTGGATACTGACCCATTCTAGAACCAAGTTACATTTGCTAAGCCTACGCAAATTATGATGGTTGACATTCCTGAGGATGTTAACCCAAGGAATGTAAGGACTCCAGTTGCTGAGGAGAATGTAAATAAGGCTCTGGATGAGTTCAAAAATGAAGTTGAAGGAGCATTTCCTCGAGTAGGAGATACTTTGGCTGAAATTTTGCTTCGAAAGAAGGACTGCAACAGGGACATCATGTTGTATCCTTGTTGCAGTGTAGTTTTCGACAAGTCTACTGCAAGGGCCTTCAAATCATCTGAAGTTTGAAGAAACATTTTAGCCCCCAAGGGTTTGTGATGCAAGATAAAGGAAATAAACCTATAAAGATGTCGGTGAAATAAGTGTTGGATCGGGCCAAGAATCTAGAAGGGGGGTGAATAGATTCTTTCAAAATCTTTACCAATTTGTTCTTAACAGTGATTAAAAATGCCTCTTTAAATCAATCAACATTTCTTCAAAAGATATTTAGAAAACAGAAACTTCAGTGATTAAAATATGTGTAAAAGTAGAATTTATTGTGATAGCTCTTGAGATCAGTTCAACTACAAAGATAATTATAAGACCTAGAGTTATAGGGAATAAGATAATCACACAAGAGTTTATATTGGTTCAGTCCAATCTGGACCTACATCAAAGTGTTCTAAGTCCTTTTAGAACTTTCACTATATAGAGAACATGAGTACAAACACTATGCACACACAATTTTCAAATAGAAATAAAATCTTTCTCTTGAACCCTACAAGAAAAAGATCAAGAATTGAAACTCTATCTATTCTCTAACATCCTTGTTAACCCTAACCATGAACCACAATCTAAAAGAATAAAAGATAAAGGATTGAATACACCTGAAATGTGTAGATCTTTAATCTTCTATATTTCTTCACAAGATGATCAATTCATGATGGTAGAATTTATGATTCTTTGATCAACTCCAATCTTCAGACTAATTACAGTGCTATTCTTTTAGAAGACTCTCTAGAAATGTTTTTCTCCAAAACTGAATGAATCAAAAGTCTCTCATAAAGAAAATACATAACGCTATTTATAAAATTTTTACAGTTAAAACATATGTAATTGATTACAAAACCAGGTAATTGATTAACTCCTCAAAATCCCCTTTGTTCTACATTTCCAGAAACTGGTTAATCAATTATCAAAAGGATAATCAATTAATTTGTTTCAGTCTAAGAATTTCTTTTTCCTTCTGTGCTGACTAGATAATTGATTATCATGTGTGGTAATTGATCATAAAATCACATAGAGAGCTTCTCTGTGTTCCCAAGAGCTAGGTAAACGATTATCAAATGGGGTAATCGATTATCCAAACTATAGATCCTTCCTTCTGAAACTGGCTTGGGTATTCAATTACCAAATGAGGCAATCAATTAATTTGAAGCTGCTGGCCAAATTTCAAGTAGAAGTAAGTTCTTAAGAAACTTAGAGAATAAGAGTACTTCATCCAAATCATATTTGATCAATCACTAAGCATGCGAAAGACTAAGTCTATATCACACACATGTCTACTCTAAAACATTCAATATAAGTGTCCCATCAATTAAACATGTAAGGCATTGCAAAATTGTCAAACCAAAACTACAAACTAAGGGCTTTGAGTGCTTCCCAACAAGTGGATCAGGCAATAGAATGTACCCAATCAGCCCCAATGGCAAGCATTTGGTCCCAACACTATTGGAAGTTTTGTGCAGCAGAATGAAATGAACAATCAGATTAAGCCCTTCAACCCATATGGATCGAATTTCGCAAGGATGGCTTACTATAGTGCTTCAAGGTTCAAAAACATGAACAAAACTCAATGGAGGCGTAACCAAAGGGTGAGGAAGTTGGCTTTGGAGAATCAACAGAGCAATCAACAAAAGCAAGGATTCAAATTCTAAAGAATCACTCAAAACCAATGCATGAAACTGTAGAAGAAATGGTGATTGATACTTTTAAATCTGGTTTTGATGATTCTTTAGAAGATATCACTAGAACGATTTTGATCCTCCTTACTAAGTATAAGGAGCAATTGATGGGATGATAGCACTAGAAGTTTTTGTTGGAAGTTTGAGGAGGCCAACTATCTTTGTGGTTATTCCTTCACAAGCCAGTTTCAATAATTTTTTAGGCAAGGAATGGATCCATGGAATTGGTGTTGTGACTTCGATAGTTTATCAAAAGTTGTTTTTCTAGAATGAAGATAGTCAATTGGAAGTTGTTAAAGCTTACCAAAACATTTATCATTCTTATGTGTTTGTTGCTGAATAGCCAAATAAAGCTTTGGCTATAACTACTTCTGTTTGAATTGAAGATATTGAAGATTTCAACAGAAAGGGGAGAGAATCTTCCTTTATGGAATGGAATTTGAAGGAAGAAGAAATATGGAAAAATGACGCTGTCGAAATAGCCAATGATGCCAATGACCAAAACTTATCCAAATTAGAGCTATTATGCTCAAATTTCAACTTAAATGGCCAAAAATAGGTTAGTAGAGGCCACCTTGGTTGCTAGTTTGAATAAGAGTTTGAATCAAGTAGGAAGTATAGCCTTCAAGGCCAGTCAAGAAAGAAAAGAAGTCTTGAACAATAAAATGGCCAACTTAGCCGAAAAAAGGGACAAAGAGATGGCCCTCAAAACCATCGAAAAAGAAAACCATGAAAAAGGACAAACGATGCTCGAAGCTAAGACCAATCAAAACAATCAAACAATAGCTGGTGGCTTTGAGCAAGGTGGGAGTGTAGATAAACCTTCGAAAGAAGCTAATCAAAGATTTGACTGCATCTATGACAACTCACCTTTGGGATTTGAGAAGTCCATATCTCCACCAATCAAAAAGATGAAGGCTCAAAACCCTCTTGGTGATATAAATATGGGAGATGAGACTAATAAAAAATCAACCTACATTAGTAAGTTTCTCAATAAAGATATCAAATGGAAGATAATTGCCTTGCTGCATTAGTACAAGGATTGTTTTGCATAGGACTATGATGAAATGCCTAGTCACAGTAGAGGTTTGGTTGAGCATAGACTACCTATCCAGGAGGGCAAGAAACCAATAAAATAGACCCCTCAAAGATTCACACCACAAGTGGTGATTAAAATAAAGGAGGAAGTCAAAAGTTTACTCAATGCAAACTTCATTTGAATTGTGAGGTATACTGATTGGATTTCAAATGTTGTTTTTGTGATTATGAAAAATGGTAAAATGTGTGTTTGTATAGATTTTCGAGATTTAAATTCAGCAACTCCTAAAGATGAGTATCCTATGTCAGTTGCTCATACGTTAATTGATTTATCAACAACAAATGAAATACTTAGTTTATTAGATGGTTACTCTAGTTGTAACCAAATTTATATTGTTGAACAAGATATATCAAAAAGCAACTTTTCGTTGTCCCGATGCCTTGGACACTTATGAATGGATAGTCATGTCTTTTAGCTTGAAAATGCAAGGGCGACTTATCAAAGAGCAATGAATCTAATCTTCCATGATTTAATATGAGATTATATGAAAGTATACATAGACGATGTTATTGTTAAATTAGAATTGAAAGGAAATCATTTGAATCACTCAAAAGAATGAGAAAGCATGGATTGAAAATGAATCCTATCGAATGTGTTTTTGGTGTTTCTGTAGATGAATTCTTGAATTTGTCATGTATCAGAAATGGAATCTAAATTGACAAGAACATCAAGAAGCATTTGAAAAGATTAAAGCTCATTTGGTCAATCCTCCTGTCATGGTTCCACCAGTGCGAGAAAGGCCTTTGAAGTTATATATTTCAGCATCTAATTCGACTATTGCTAGTATGCTCACCCAATATGATGAAAATGGAATTGAATGTGCAATTTATTACCTTAGTTGACTTTTGAATGATGCAGAGACTAGATATAGTACCATCGAGAAACAATGTTTGTGTTTATATTTCTCTTGTTGTAAACTTAAGTACTACATGAAACCTCATGATGTATTGGTACTTTCCTAGAATAATATAACAAAGTTCAAGTTATCCAAGCCTATTGTGCACAATTTAATTGGTAAGTGGTCTTTAGCTTTGACTGAGTTCTCTTTAATATTCAAACCTTTGAAATCTATGAAAATTCAACTTCTTGTTGATTTTATGGTAGACAATACATTTATCGAAAATGAAGAATTTTATGTTGGCATAAAGCCTTGGAAGTTATATTTTGATGGTTCTCGAACTGATGAAGGATCATGGGTTGGAATTTTCATAATTTCTCCTAATAACATTCCTACTAAGTTATTATTTGGAACAACAACGTGGAATATGAATCTTTGATAATAGGTTTAGAAACTTTGATAAACTTGGGGAAAGAAATGTTATAGTTCAAGGGGATTCGAAACTAGTTATTAATCAAGTTGTTAAAAAATAAAAATGCATAAGTTCTAATTTGATGAAATATTTTACTCAAGCATGTAAAATTGTAAAGAGATGTGACGATATTGCTTTCGAACACGTGCCTAGAGATCAAAATGTTGAAGCAAATGAGTTAGCTCAAATAGCTTGAAGATATAGACTGTCAAAAGAGAAATTCAAATCTTTGATTCAAATAAAAGATAAGTTACTTGATGAATACGAGGTTCTCAACATTGATATTTTCTTTTTAGATGATTGGCATACACATTTAGTTGAGTACTTAAAGAATCCTCAATTTCCAATTGAGCAAAAGATAAAGTATAGAGTTGCTAATTATGTGATTCTAGGTGATGATTCATTCAAAAGAGGTGTTGACGGTACACTTCTTCAATGCTTAAGTGAAATAAAAGCTTATGTCGCTTTAGTAGAGGTGCATGAAGGGATTTGTGGATCTCATCAAGTTGGTGAAAAGATGAAATGGACCTTGTTCCGGCTGGGTATTTATTGGCCAACCATTTTGAAAGATTGTATTGATTATGCAAAATCTTAAGATGAATGCAAAAAACATGGTCCTATACAACAAGTTTCAGCTAGTGAATTGCATTCAATTTTAAAGTCTTGGCCTTTTTTAGGATGGGCAATGGATTTGATTGGCCAAATTCACCCTCCTTCTTCGAAAGGACACAAATATATACTAATTGCAATAGACTATTTTACCAAGTGGGTGAAAGTGATTCCTCTAAAAAACGTGGAACAAAGTGAAATTATTGATTTCACCAACGAGCACATCATACATAGGTTTGGAATTCCTGAGACTATCACAATAGATAATGGAACTATGTTTACTGGCCGAAAGATGGTTTGATATGCTGAATCAAGGAATGTTAAGTTATTCACTTCTACTCCTTACTATGCACAAGCCAATGGCCAAGTTGAAGCCATTAACAAGGTTTTAATAAGCTTGATCAAGAAGCATGTTGGTAATAAAAAGAATTTGCATGAGACCCTATGTTAAGCTTTATGGGCATATTGAAACTCTTCTAAAGATGCCATAGGTCAACACCTTTTAAATTGGTATATGGTCATGAGGTAGTGTTACCAGTAGTGGTTAATTTACAGTCTGTTCGAATAGAAAGGCAAAGTGAGTTGCCAACTCATGATTATTGGAATATGATGTTTGATGACTTAATTAACTGAGATAAAGAATGTTTGATTGCTTTGGAAAATATGATACGATAAAAGGAAAGAATAGCCCTTTTTTATAATCGAAAGGTGAAATAGAAAACCTTCAATCAAGGGGATCTGGTTTGGAAAGTAATTTTACCTATAGATAAAAAATCAAAAAGTTTGGGCAAATGGTCACCTAATTGAAATGGGTCCATTTGCAATCAAAAAGGCTTTTACGAATAATGCTTATTCAATTATAGAACCTATTACTATAGACGTATTGCATCAATTAATGACAAATATCTAAAGCCATACAAACCAATTATAAACGACATAAAGATCATAACTTAGACAATTAATAAAAATATTGTCAAAAATACCTTGAGAAATAATCAAGGACTTTAGTACTTTACCAATAAAAAAGAGGTTATAATGTAATGCCTCTCAAAACAATTGAGGACTTTAATATCCAAACTAAGAAAAAATAATAACAAAAGCCCTTCAAGGGAAACACATTTTCTGTATAGCTACATGATCTACGAATAACTTGGCCATATTTGGAGTAACGGAAACCAAGTCTTATTTTTCTTTTTCTTTCTTTTTGATCTGCTCGTCGATAGATAAAACCAATGTCCTCAAGATTTCAATCAAGTCATTCTCTAATTTGGTGTTCGACGCTATGGAGGTCTTGAGAGTCTCATTTGCTTCGAGATTCTTCTATTGATTATGTAGTTCAAGAACATTGGCTTTGAGATCAAGTTTTTTCTTCAAAAATTCAACAAAAGCAGTTTGAGACTGTTTGTTATCTTCTTGAGCTTTATTAACACTTTTTTGGTTTTTCTCGAGTTCAAGGATTCCACTTTGAGTGTTTGTGTTAGCTTGTGCAATAGTCTCATTGGCAGCATTCTCTCTTTGTTTCAACTTGCATGCTTTATTCAACAAATTTAAGAATTCTTTGATCTCGTCATTAAGGTTTTCATCGAGTTGATCTTCATTGAAAGTTATCACTATCTCAATTATAGCATTAACTTGTTCAGTATAGCCTTTCGTCTCCAAATTTACCTTAAGAGATTAAGAATATGCAAGTGTTCGAAAATCAACAATTGCATCATTGAGAATTTGGTTTGAAGCTGGTTTGGGCGTACTAGTGTTAAAACCCTTCAAAATGTTGGAATCAGTTGAAATAAACCAGAGTAAAGAGAAAGGATTTTTGGTAATCTCATGTACTCGAATAATTGCTTCACTGCTGGTGTGAGCAATATTCGAGGGATCTCCTTTAGTTGGCCTTGATTGTGCTGCTAAAGTTGCAGGAATAGGTGCATTTCGTTGAAGATTAAGTGAATGATTCGATCAAGATGGGAGTTGAGTATCACCTCCTCCACTTATAGTCTTATTAAGGAAAGACTCGCTTTGGCTTGCCTTTTGTTCATCTTTTGTCGAAGGAACATGACTTTTTGAAGATTTGAAGGCGTTGTTGCCAATGTCTTCACTTTCATTGACCTCTTCCTTCAAAAGCTTGATCTTAAATAAAAAAAATTTAGGTCCAAATACTTGTCGAATGACATAATGTTGAGCTCTTAAAAAACTCAAGAATTTGAGCAATTTGTTTCTGCTGCCTTGATCCTATTCAATGAGTTCTTCCTAAGGAGGGACTTCCTCTTCCATAGCTTCAGCTTCTCTTTCGATCTCAGTTTCTTTGGTTTCTTCAGGGATGAGATCAATGGGGGTCTTGGAAGTCACATTGAGGTCCTACATGTAGAAATTGAATTTGAGATAAATATAGTTATTGAAAACTAGATGTCTTTTTTACTTGAAGAATAAGTTGAGAACATACCCTATCTTGATCACTATCATCCTCTTGCTCTTGGGAAGAAGAGATATCTACTACACCTTCGTCTTGAAAGAAAAAATGTAATTAAAGGATGACAATCAAAAATAAAACTTACTAAGCCAATATGCAATGTGAGATACATCTGATGGTGGTGGATTTGATGGTTTCTTATGAATTTGGGAACAGATTGGGACATACTAATACATCAAAAATATTTATTTAAGAAACCATGAAGTATATGTCAAAAATATATAGGAGGCAGTGAAGAAATACATTTGTTTCTTCTATTTTTTCTGAAGAACTTGAACCTTGGAGATACTAGTTGAAGTTTAAGAAACCTTCTCTATATTGACTTCAATGGTTGAAGCTTTCAGTTTCTTCCTTTGTCCAGACTTTGAAGGAACTTTGCTTACCTGAATGCCACAATAAATAAATGTTGACTCATATGTAGAATAATGAATAAGTGACTTCAATTTCACATACTATCATTCAGAAGAAGTTGTTTCATTTAATTGTTGGGTATCTTTTGATGGGTGATTGGAATTTGAAATGTTTTTTTTAACCAGAAGCAGATTTTTTGGGCAATGTAATGACCCGCCTCGTCTCTACGATATCACTAATTCTAAAACATGACATTTGGGCTTTTAAGTGAAAACTCCATTAATTTGATTATGAAAACAAGATAACTTTTTTCACGATATACATTCACCAAACAATGCACAAATACTTAGTAAATACATATATAAGTATGTGTGTGTGTGTGTCTTAAACCATTATACATTATTCACATGTCAGAAAGTAATTTAGTTTACATATGTATCTAGGCCTAGGATTTACATGTTCAAATCAAAAGAATTATGGAACCCACTACGGAGGAGTTAATGACAAAACACAACTCTCTCCTAAAATAATCTCAACATCATCACGTCAGCTTGGTGGCTCCAACAAAAGTATCCCTCTCCATATCATCTACTACTGTTCATCTGCTCACACGAACGAAGGTTTGTTATCATCATAGGTACAAACCACATGATACAAAACTTGCAAGGGTGGGTTTATTATAAAAGAAATCAACAAACATTAAATGAAAATAATTAGCAAGAAAACAATAACAAATACCATATTTATACACAAATATCCATCATTTTAACATGCACTTAACAACTTTTCACAATTCCAACCAATCATGCTTAGTATGATGCATGCACCTGACCTCAACTCTCAAATGCAATGTGGTATCATTCGTCAACAAATAGCCTGACCATGTCCACACGACACTCACACTTAGGAAAAGTAGGCAGCAAGTGTCAAGGTCACCCTATCGTGCACACAACTGCCACCCCCCCCCCCTCGATAGTGATCAACCTGAGTCACAAGGGAGATTCAAATCGAGTGACATGCCCCCAAGTACAAGTATTTTTCCACATGAAAAACTGCAAGTACTTACTGTCAAAGTTTATACTAATTCCATGCAGTATGAAGTATGAAAACATGGGCACTATCAATGCGCTGACCATGGATAATTAAAGATTCTAAGTCATCCCCCACCAACGATACTTAAAACTCTTTAACCACTTTATTTCCTCCACCAGGGATATCCATCATGGTCACTACAACCCCCATGTACATACACAACGTACATTATCACAATGACATCATCAACATCAACATCATCTCATCTCAATGTCATTAGCAACATTAACATCATCTCATCTCAATATCAACATCAACATCATCTCATCTCAATGACATAATCAACCTCAACATCATCTCATATCAACATTATCATAAACATCAACACCATCTCATATCACATTATCATAAACATCATCACCATCTTATATCAACATTATCATAAAGATCAACACCATCTCATAGCACATTTCATAAACATCATTATCATCTCATACCAACATTATCATAAATATCAACATCATCTCATATCACATTATCATAAACATCAACATCATGTCATCTCACATTATCATAAACATCAACACTATCTCATCTCTATGTCATCAACATCAACAGTAATCACATTCCATATACATACATATAATTTTCGTGCCTAGGATTCACACTTCCTAGGTCTTCAGACAACACAAGTCTCATACAATAACAATCCATAATATCACGACACTAGTATTTTAGGGAAAAATTCTAAATTAAAAAGAAGAACTATGGTTTGCAAAACAAACTTTTATGCCCATTTAAAATTTAATAAAGAAGTAAATAGAAGAACAAATGTAAAAGTTTTGACAGAATCTCCTCTGTAATTTAGAATTTTCCCAAAAATTTCAATCGTTACAACAACATCATCATTCACAATTTCATTCATCAATAACAAATATATCACATCCCATTAGTCAAAAACACAAATTTTCTTCAAAATCAACATGCAATAGGGACACGCATACATCCCCATAGTTGGGTTCCCTGACCCCAACTATGGTATCTTTCACAATCTACCCTTTGACGGGAGGGCGAGGCAAAAAGAAAAAGGCGTCTTCTCATAAAGAAAAACATGTGGGAGTCGCAACCAACGTTTATTCGAGGAAAACGCTAGAAAAACCAAAAAGAGATCTGCGAATTTTGGAAATAAGGGTTCGGGAGTTGTTTACGCATGGGGAAGGTATCAGCACCCCATGCGCCCATCACAAGGGACGGCAGCCTTTGATCGAGTTTGCGCAATGTGACTTCAGAATTATTTACTTTTCCCTTTTACATTTTTTTTTATTTTTTTGGGGTCGACAATAGTGTTGCCCTTGCTCCTACGTATCCTCAAGTGCGATGAAGAATTCAAACCTACGTAGTTCTGTAAGTCTGAATGTTTGGGTGTTAAATTGACTTTTATGTTTTTGAAAGATTCACTTTAATTACGAACAAAAAGTCGTTTAAGGCGTTGGACTTTGAAATGATGTTTTAAATTTTGAAAAGCGGAGAGAATCATTAAGGCGTTGGTCCTTGAAACGATCTTTTAAATGATATTTAATAAAAATAAATTAGTTATGAGTTGGTTTTATCTTGGTTTTGTTTATTAACTTTCAATCTCTTTAAAGACAATGTTACAACACTAGTGATCAGTTTAGATTGAACTTTACAAAGAAAAAAGAGATTATCGATGATAGATGGAGAAGATGGATGTGCACATAATAACAAGGGGGACCCCTAAGGCTACATAGATCACATTCAAATCTTAAAAACAAAACTAACCGACAGTTGCACGAAGAATATGGAACAAGAAACAAAGTAAGGAATGATCGTGGTCGTGATTCGGTAGCGCCTCAGTCTCGTTTCCGCTTCTTTCTTCTTCTTCTTTCTTAGTTTTCTCAATTCCCTCCACTTCTGAACCTTGGAACCTTTTCTCAACCTCCCTAGCACACCTATTTATAGGAAAATGGGCACTTAGGGCAAAGGTAGCTCGCCCAGGCGAGCTAAAACTTAGTGCTGAAGCAATGATCTTGCCCAGGTGAGCTGGAGCTCACCCAAGCGAGTTGGTTTTTTCACCATGAAGTTATTTGGTGTCTCAGTCGAGCCAGAGGCTAGCCTAGGTGAGCTAGGGTCCTGGAAAACCAAGGAAAAGACCCTTTTTCCCCCTTTTTTTGGTATTTTTCACATTCTTGATCAAAACACTGAATGATCCTCTATTTCGCACTGTAATTGGCATTCAACATTGTAAGTCGACTAGCAAGGATCAAAAGATCAACAAATGATAGTCCCTGGACGAAATTAGGGTATGACAGTATCAAAAGTCATAAACAAATAATAAACTCCTTTTACCTATTGATATCTTCGTCAGCTTTTCTCTGCGTCGCTCGGAGGTCTCTCACATTCACGTTTACTAGTCCAAACGAAGCACTCTATATACCAAATCAAAGACAATTTAGTATAGATTTCAAAAACAAGGTTAATATCCAAGGTCAAATACCCCTATCAAATTAAAAAGGGCTAAGGGGTGTTTCGAGGTCTATATAACAGAGACGTCATTTTGAAATTTTGATCATGCCAATGTGACCGGGGTTCAATAAAGTTCATGAAAACAACATCAATTTTATAAAAGGTAACTTTCACAACGTCTCATTTTCAAGGGTTTTTTCAAAGCAAGTGTAAAAACATCCTCTTACGACACCTAAATCGCAAGAGATACTAAGAGAATCTACCTCAAAGAAACCACAAAAGTGGAGATGAGAGCTCCATTTCTATACCAAATCCTTGAGGTGGATTCTAAAGATTCTGCTTTGATTAAAATGTTTCTCTCTGTGCAGTGGTCCAATGGCAAGCAACGGCGGCTCGTCATGGTCACTAGTGGTTGTGGGTGGTGGAAGAGGGGTTTCTAGGGTTTTGGTGAGGGTTTAGAGAGAGGGGGGGTGAAAAACACATAAATAGGAATTGATATGTTTTTCTTCTTGAGATTTTAAGATTATAAATGATTTTTTTGGGTTTCAAAACTTAGGGTTAACCCTAAACTTCACTTAAATAGGAATTTTCTAGCAAAAGTTATGAATAAAACAATTGTAATTAAGCACTTTTTGTAGGAATGAATTTGTCATGAAATTGATTTGACTGTTATGACTGTATGGACTAGTTTTCTTAAAGATTTGAATTAAAAAAATGAGTTTTTTAGGTGTGAAAATGTAGGTTAGCTTATAAGATTCATGAAAAAATCGATTCCCGAAACACCTAGAACACTGAAAATAAGTTTAGAAATGGAACTTTGTAAAACCGAGCGACAGAGTAATTTTAGATAGTAAATGACTTAAAATAGGAATTTATGCCTCTAGATAAAGTTATCTTATGACTATTTTCTGGAACTGTTGATTAATTTGTTATATTATTGCTGAGATAAATTGTCAAACTTGATGACTGTTGTATGTCTTGAATTGTGGTAATTTTTTGTTGATAGAATTACTGAGACACATGTGTATTGTTGTTGTTGTTGTTGTTGTTGTTGTTGTTGAATGGTAAGACCGGAAAAACATGAACTCCGAAAATTATATTTGTGGTGTGTGAATTTACATTTTGTTATAGATATCTATATATTGCTATTTTTTATCTGTACGTGATGTGGTTTGGGTCTGAGGATGTTTGACCCTCGACAAAGTGTTTGTTATGATCGTTGGATGGTTTTAATTACAACCATTATGTTGTTCGATTGTTTTGTGTGACAAGTCATTTCTATTGCTTAAGGGGCCATGATTGGTTCCTAGAGAATTGTACGTTGGCTTGAGCCTCGTTTCTCTCTTGCTTGTTTGGATGTACATGGCATGAGGGCTACACATGTGATGTGGTGGCAAGAGTCAAGAGGACTGGATGGAGATTAAGGAACCGCTAGTTCTACTTCATCCGCGAGAAGGTGAGATTACGTTGAGAAAGTGAATGATGGATAGAGATACACTGGGGTGTAATGGGTGCAGAGGTTCAATGAACCAAGGGTAATTAGTGAGTGGTGACCACTTAGCATTTGGTGCACTCATTTGGCATGGGGAACTCACAAGCCTGACTTTTTTACTCATGAAAGGCCTCGAGACTATGCTTTTTGAGTTGGGAGCTTGAGGATCGGTGTACATTGTATTCGTATGTGGCAATCACTCCTTGGAGGATTGGTGGCGATGGTTAGGTCCTAATAGGTGACAAGTGTGCTACTAACGTGCTTAGGATCTCGAGAGTGTTGACTTCTTAGAAAAACCACATGTAGTGATTAAATAGGCTATGTTTTCTTGGTTTTTTGCTGTTTGTTTGTGGCATTTGAGGAGTGGAGGACTCACCCCTACAGCCAACAACTTTTAGGTATTGACGATGCTGAGGACGCTGATGCACCTGTGGGCTTGGTGTAGCTCACATGGGAGTGGGTATGGTCGTGCGAAGTAACAGAGACTATGAGTTACACATGTTGTACCCTAGTACATTTCGTGCCAATAGAGAATCCAGATATAGTGATCGCTACCGTAGACCACATGTTATCTTGCTATATCCCATGGGGATTTACTTCTCATTTAGAGCTTTGTTATTATGAGGACATTCACGTGTATCTTGGACTTGAAGACCTCGTCATAATTCTTGTTGACTTTGGTGGAGTACAATGGATCGGGCAACATTCCTAGATACATTGTGAAGCTAGTGCACCTAGTCAAAGTTACCGAGGATCAAGGAGACCACTTGGATATGACGTCCATAGAGATCAAGGAGTACATATAAATTTTATGGAAGTTAGAGTTTTCATCCAAGGAGGAGTGTGATGATCCTCCTAAGGACATGTCTTAGATGGTTCAGTACATCTTGTATGATAGTGGTTTGCTCTAGTCCTAGGTTTCTTTTATTGATTTTGACGTATTTTGAGAGATATTTTTCTTCAAGAGTTTATGTTTTGTTGGAGCAATGATGTATAATTTATTTCACCTTCTTTCATACACATGGGATGTATTCGCATTATGTCTCCCATGACACTACGGATGTTATTTTTTTATGTAAAGATTTATCTTTTTCTGAATGATGCGTTTGTTTTAAAACAAAATAGGAAGATATTTTGCCAACTGGAAGTAGCAATTAAAATTAGTGACATATATTTCAAATTTGGTCTCGGCCTCCAAACTAAGTGAAGGCGCAAAGCGTTTGCCATTGAATTCCACGAGTTCAGTATTAAAAACAACAATTGGGAGAATTCTTCCTTCAGTTGAAGTAGAAGAACCAGGCATTGAAATGAAGCTTTGGAATGAAGAGAATCTAGGATAAAGGAAAGGGTTTAAGGATGGTAGAGAGAGAAAAGAGAGGGTGTTCTCAAAGTTACTTTGAGCGTGAAAATAAAAAAGTGGAAGAAGGAAGAAGAAGCTTCCAATTTATAGGAGAATATGTAATTGCTTATGCTTTGTTTGGGTATTTCAACAAAGAGGCAATCACAAGTTTAAATGAAATAGCATATATATCTTTAAATGATATTGAAGATAAAACTTTTATCTAATCATTGCTATTTTTGGGGAAGTGACATTTATGCACTATTATCTAAATTTTAAATTTTAAAAGAGATGTTATTATCGAATTTGGAAAAACCTCCTCATGGTGATGCTTCTATGTGAGCTCCTCCACAAAAGGTGTTGGGGCATACCTGCAAATACATTCAAATGTGAAGTTAGCGACGCGAAGGTGTGATGCCCTGGGCAAATCACACCAGAATGAGAGGGATCTAGAGGTTGTGTAGGTATGAAAATGTACAGTTGAGGATGATTTAAAGGAATTAATTGATATTACCTATACCAACAAGGTGCATCTACTTTTTAGTAGCATATCTCTTGAAACTCTACAATTAAGCGTGCTTGAGTTGGAGTAGTTATAAGATGGGTGACTTCCCAAAAAGCGTGAGAGTAAGGACAAAGCACGTTGAAAAATATCATATTGGTTTGTAGGGATGGTCATTTGATCCTAAAAATAGCCAAAGCAGATTTTTGAGGTCTTAGAAAGGGCTACCTCCAAAGGGCTCTGACCAATAAGGAGTTGAGTGAAGTGTCACCGTGTGAAGTATCGTAGAGTGTAGCCGCTGAAAAGTAGACGAACGAGGATGTTACAATGGTCCCTTTTATAGACGTGAAATTGGAAGATAGGATCTAATGGGGGTGTCAGTAAAATTTTTTGAGTATTGGGATTGAATGGAATGAAAGAACATGATACTATCAATGGTCATGTTTGAATGGCCATAAAAAAGGATATAAATTGATTTGGTTCGAAGATAAAACAAGAAGGAAAAACTTAGAAGATGAAGTCTATCTTGGAAGACAAGTTATTGAAGTTATATGTTCCTTGAAAAGAGTAAAGAAAGGATCATTGAAGGCATGTTGTTTCAATCAAATATACAAAGACAACTATCAATGGTTTTCTAACAGAGGGCGCGAAGATACAAGTGTCAACATCGTAGATAGTTAATTTGAATAAGTTGTACACTTGGACGAATCTTGTTAACCGACCGTTGAGTTGAATGAAACTATAAAAAGGCACAACAATAGTCATTTTTCTTTGGTTACGAAGATCATATAGAAACCTTTACACCAACATGCAGCACAAGGAAAATGGTTATCAGTTATGAGGACGAAGTGTATGTTCGAACCCATACTTTGATGCAATTTACAATTTTTGTCATTTGTTTTTTGTTTATCAATTTATGTTTCATGCAATCCTCCTCTACATTTTTTTTCTCTAAATGCGTGCTTATTTACTTGTTGTTCTTTACTTTTTTGCAACTTTTACATTGTCTTACATTTCAATTTGATTTACTTCCAAAGCACTTTACTAGTCTTTTGATCTAATTTCATTATAACTTTATTTTTTTTTTCTAATTTGATTGCATTTACTTATTTCAAAAAGCATTTATATTGTCAAGAAACTATAAACTTACTATAAAACTACTTTTGTGATATTGATAAAAAAAATGTATTTTCGATCTATAATATGTTTGTTTATTGATTATTGACAACAATCTCTATAACAAATTATAATCATCAAAAAGAGCATTTTCTATAATAATACAATAATACATGATTTTGTCAAGAATTTATGTATGCTTTATCATGTTTCCTTTAGTTGAAAGTCATTGATTGCTAATTTAACAAAAAAGAACTCATAATTGCGATTTTTACCCACTAAATAAAATAATTTGTTTGTGGTTGATTAGAATCAATCGTGGAAAACCAATGTATTTTTTTCCGATTATTAAAACAAATTTCCACCATAATTTGGATCTCAATTTTCCCATAAGATAATGTACATAGGGAAATATATATATATATATATATATATATATATATATATATATATATATATATATATATATATATGATCTTATATAATCTTTCCTCTAATAATAGATAACTTTCAATTTTAGGGGATATCCATATCTTTTTGGTAGAAGATAGAGTTTTCCTTTTACCTTAATTACACATGCAATTCTCTGGATTTCGAGTAGACTACTCAGCCGATCATCGAGTACAGAGGCTTGACAAGTCTGAGTAGTGCAAAAGATAAAGAGGAGTGTTTAACACACTTCTTCTAAGACAATGCCTCTCATTGATTAAAATTTATTGAAAATTATAAAATTAAGATAGAATAACCATTAAATAAAGAGGTGGGATATGAAATTTGTGATTTTACTTAAATTTCAACTAAAAAATAAAGAATGTGATAAAAAAAATAGTGTGCTAATAATATTTCTGAGATAATAAAACTTAGTTGTTAGTTATTAAAAGAGAATTTTTAAGTGAGAGAAGCATATATTAATTGTATTTTTGTCTTTGATCGAGAATTCTCATACTTGAAGTTGAGATAAACCATCATCTAAAGAGTAGTGGTTAAGTAAAGCATTTTTAACTTAATATATAAATTATAATGTGAGAAAGGTCATTTTTAATTATTTAATTTTTATTAAATACGTTTTTTCCTCTATAAACCTTTTCCAAAATTCAATTTTCAACAAAAAATTTAGTCCTTTTGTTTTATATTTTTCTTATATCACTATTAGAAATTACACTTTCAACATCGATTATTTAGGGCATTCTACATCGGCTCTAAAACCGACGTTGAAGGTGACGATGTTGAATGTATCATCGTTAACATCGGTTTTCAAAAATCGATGTTAACATAAATATGATAACATCGGTTTTCTAAATAACTGATGTTAAACACAAAAAACTATAGCAAAAAAAGTGTATGCATGACGAAAGTTGACATCGGTTTCGTAGTAAAACCGATGTTAATGGTATATATTAGCATCGGTTCTCTAGAAAAACCGATGTTAATTTAATATATTAACATCAGTTTTCAACGAAAATTGATGTTAATATATGGCATTAACATCGGTTTCAGTAGAAAACCGATGTCCACGTTGATGATGCATATACTTATTTGTTGTACGTCTTTGTATATAATATCGGCTATTCATAGAAAACCGATGTTAATGTACAACGTTAACATCGGTTATTTATAGATAACTGATGTTAACAGTTGTACATTAACATCGATTATGTATAGATAGCCGATGTTAACTTATGTACATTAACATTGGTTATGTATAAATAATCGATGTTAATATAGAAATGGTAACATCGGTTATGTATGAATAACCGATGATAATGTACAAAAGTTAACATCGGTTTTGTGTATGACCGATGTTAAGGTTCATGTCGACATCGGTTTTTGTAAATAACCGATGTCGTTTACCATATTAACATCGATTTTTGTTAATAATCGATGTTGTTTTCAAGTATTTTTTATATATATACTTTCTGTTTTTACCGTAAACCCAAAATTATACCTGTCAAATGCAATCTAAGCCCAATTCACAGCAAATAAACATTTTATTTTGCTTTCAAGCAGTTTTAATGATAATAAACATCAAATAATTGATTTATCATAAAGAACAATCATCAAATGAATTCAATGTTCATATTACATAGAAAATGTCAAAAATGTTAAACCAAAGTAAACTAAAGCTAAAGATAATGTCCCTAAATCCTAGGCTTGATCTCTAACTCGGAGATAAAACTATGCCCACTGGATCCGCAATGCCTTTAATCTCTCTGGCTCCAATGGTCTAGGATCGTTAAAATACTGCATGATGAAATAAATCATAATAAGTTAATAATGTAATACAAATTATAAATAAATCAATTTTGTTTGAAATAAACTTACCGCTTCCCAATTATTCCTAAAAGTTCCTAAAATGATGGTGGACATCCAGTGCATCACATAGTAGCCGCACTCAGTACTTCCTTTTTGTCTATTACACTAAATACATAATGAAATTTGGATATTAATTAAACAACTATTGTACAGACACATAAAGAAATATATATAAGTGGAAGTTTTATGTAAATGGCGTACCTTGACGACAATCCACCTAGCAGGAGCCTTTGATTTAGGTTGTGGAGCATCATCATGACCTTTTAAAGCACTGTTCCAGATGAGTAACAATTAAAAACTAGTGTTGTACGTTGAGGTATTTCAATGCAAATGTATTGAAAAGAACACTAACCTATTAATAATCCCCTTAAGGTAGTTGTCTGGCCTGTTATGCAATGAACAAAACCAGACAACTAGGTGTTCCTTGGGCAGGATGACCACCATCTGCTAGTGTCCGCTGCAGTGGAGATTAATATGGGTTAGTACATTAGTAAACATTAATTAAATTCAGTTATTTTGTGACTTACCCATTTAGGTAGGCTCCAAGATAGACATCGCGTTTTGAACTCTGCATCCAAGTCTTTATGTAACTTTCAGACTCAAACTGCGATTGCCCGGACCTCTGAATGGACTGTGGCTCGAGGAATCCATAGATATCAGAATTCCCCGCTCGCATACATGTTTCAGTGAGATGCCTGTTTATGTTAAGTCAAAGTTAAATATTTATGAATTGAAAGCAATAACTTAGGTAATTAAAAGTAATATAAAATGACTTACAGAATCCACAACTGTAACACTGATATGCTGAGACATTGACCACCGTGTGTGATTTCGGAGAGGTCTTTGTGCTTTATGTAGAGGGAGAAATTTGGATTAAAGACCCCGAACACGGTGGCATCCCATCTAACCTGATAAGGCCTCAAGAAAAGCTCTGGGATGGTCGATGTCATCAGATAAAGCGGATCATCGACCTCCAGATCAGGCTTTGGAGGTGGTTTTGCCAGAGACACAACTACCTGTTCATGAAACAAAGTTAAATAGCCTAATTTAAGCCACGCTTAATGAATTAATTTAAAAAGAAGAAACATATAGTAAGGATAATAAGTACCTGCTGTGAAAAAGACTTGACCAGATGTGTCGGCCAAGCAAGGAAGGTGTGAAGTGCCTGCCCCACTAAGGAAACCTCATCAGTGGGTACAGGAACTGGAGCATCTGCATCTGTAACCTCCTCCACACTCACCTTTACTTGGCCAGGCAACAAAGGAGTGTTATGAACAATAGTGGATCCCTCATAAACTCTCCCTATGGCAACCAGGAGGGCAGGATCTGCTTCTATATACAAGCCACACCTATCAGAGTCACCCGTCTCAAGATTGTTTCCTGAGGGATCAACACAACTCCCCTTTGTGCTCACTCGAGGACCGGAGGGACCAACCAGAGGGTCAGGAGGCACTACAAGTCCCTGAGATTGCATCTGTGACTGAAGCTGGGACTGCATCTGGCTGAAGGATGCCATGACCTGCCGCATCACTCTCTTTGTGATGGACTCTTCTAGCTGGTCCCTGATTTGCTGGGTCAGCTGCTGCAATTCTTTAGGAGGCAGGGAGGAAGAGCTGCGAGACATCCGTGGAGCCGATCCAAAGTATTGCTTGATGGTGACACCGGCTCCAGCAGCACGGACACGTCCAGGGTGCTCTGGACGTCCAATAGCAGCGGCGAGAACATCCTAACGTCCATGGGGGACGAAGGATCCCTGTGTGGCCTGCTCCTCAAAGGAATCCTGCATAGAAAACACACAGTGGTACATGGAATTCACAAAATATTGAAATATAATTGTAATGGTTAGTTGAAAATGACTTACAATCTTCTCAGCAATTTACTTTGCGGCCTCAGTCGTCATCTCCCCTGTTTTCTTCGTGCGGGCCATCTTCCACTTCACGTGGCATCTGACCGGGGATGGAGGGTCGATGACGCCATCAACACTTCCTGACTGTGCAGCTTCCTCCAGCTTCTTCTTCGTCTTCTCAGCCAAGAGCTTCTGCTCCAAATAGTCATAACCCCCACGAGACAAAACGTAGGGGGTAGTATTCTGCTTCTGGATGGCCTATGCCTTCTTGCGCACATCCTGAAAAAATTAAACAATAATGTTTGAAATTGGTAGAATGAAGTATAACAACATCATGTTTTTTGAAAAACAACTTAAATGGCAAGGAACATACCTCCCAAGAAGGGTCTCTGCGAGTCTGGCAAAACTGGGCCCACTTTTCCTTGCTAATGCCGTATTTCTCACACACAGTGTCCTCAACACCGTCCTGATCGGCTGCAAGGGCTCATTTACTCGTGAGGTCTGATTTAAACTGCCTCCATCTCTCCCCCACGGTCTGAAGTAACTTCCTTTTCGTCCTACTGTCAGAAGCCTCTGGGATATCAAATTCCTCCTGACAACATCAAATAAAGTTTATTTGTTACAATAATGTATTTTTTGGCTATTAATTAAACAAAACCAAATAAGAAAAGAAAAATACCTGAATATCCTCCCAAATCAGATCCTTTTGAGCAGTAGGGACCTCCTTCCAGTTCTCGTAGGTGATGTCCACCTTATCATGCGCCACAATCCCCAAATATGTTCTTAATTTCTTCCTGTAGGGACCGTCGGTCTTCCCGGTAGCAAGATCAACATAGACCTCTAGTCTCTCAGCACTAGGTGGTCTAGTGGACAACGATCGTAGACGTGAGGCTTTGCGTGTCTGCTTCACGGCAGACGGCGAAGCCGATGCGTCCGAAGGAGAAGGAAGAGGAGGAGGAGGAGGGGAGGCAGGTGGAGAACCCATGATCTTTTATACAATAACATACAACAACATACAAAATAGGATTAATCAAAAGAGGATAAGTCATAAGTGATTTAGTTGTGCTTTTTAATTGTGATTTGGGGCAAGCATGTTAAAAAAAGTCTATTAGATGTAATCAGCAGTCAATGGATGCGTGATGGAATATAAATACTATATCTTCAGAAATACACATGTACATGGCATCCTTAGGACTTCATCCAGTTGATGTTTGTCGCCAGTTTCATCATCCACCACCCTTACCTTCTCTGCCTTCTCACGTTTATTGTTGTTAAACCCATATTTATGCCTTCTTCCCTTCATGTCTTGTTTTATCACAACTTTAGCCGAATGTCCTATCTTCAACACAGTTGAATCTCCTGTCTTATTCTCCAATGACACACTTTGATGGCCTGTATCTCTTTTCTTCATATGTTCTAGTGCTTCAGCTTCAGAATGCATAGAGCAATCTGAACTTTCCAGTGATCACCAAAGGCTTCTGCATCAGCATTGACACTCTCCACCCTCTTTGGTTTATGCTTCTGTGCTGCATTCTGTGCTTCCTCCTTATAATTCTCAGATTTATTAGAGGTTGCACTAGAAGAATCAGCACCAATCCATGCCTCTTCCTCCTCTGCCAGCTCAATATCCTTCGTTTCACCTTTGCTTTTGTAAACTACACTGTAATTTACAAAACAAAAGTTGAAAGGAAAGATATTGAGCTGGTAGACGAGGAAGAAGCACAGATTGGTGCTGATCGTTCTAGTGCAACCTCTAATAAATCTGAGATTTATAAGGAGGAAGCACGGAATGCAGCACAGAAGCATAAACCAAAGAGGGTGGAGAGTGTCAATGCTGATGCAGAAGCCGTTGGTGATCACTGGAAAATTCAGATTGCTTTATGCATTCTGAAGCTGAAGCACTAGAACATATGAAGAAAAGAGATACAGGCCATCAAAGTGTGTCATTGGAGAATAAGACAGGAGATTCAACTGTGCTGAAGATAGGAGATTCGGCTAAAGTTGTGATAAAACAAGACATGAAGGGAAGAAAGCATAAATATGGGTTTAACAACAATAAACGTGAGAAGACAGAGAAGAAAAGGGTGGTGGATGATGAAACTGGTGACAAACATGACCTGTATGATTGTTCTTACATAGCAGCAGTACAAGTGTTGGGTGTCGGGGCTTCTCTAATCTGATTAATGACTTAATTGTTAATCATAATGTGTCTGTTGTAAAGTCATGCAAATGTGAGTAAAGAGGAATTCATTATGAAAAGGATGCAGTTTAACACTACACACAGCAGTCTATGGAAGTCATGTTCCTTCTATGACATCTAATCTTAGGAATTTAGTCTCTTTGTGTCTTTGAGTCACATGATGGGTGTGGACGATGAAATGATGAGAAAATTAATCACGTAGGAAAGTTTCCAACAGCAAGCAAATACTAGTAGCTAGCAACAACACATTTATATGTATATGGATGACATGGGTGGGTACAAAGGGTGGAAAACAGAATGAGACTAAATTCTCTCCAACCCCATTACATCCTATCACTCTTCAATTATCTAAAAGACAACCATTCACTTTTTTTTTCTCTCTCTCTGTCTCCTCCTTTTCTTTCCTTGCAATAGTATTCTTTTTTATGTGTGCTTTGGTTACCAAAAGGAAAGGGATGGGGCATTCCGGACTGTGAATTTGTCTTGGCTTCAGAAGAAATTATGCTTGCTTGGCATCCATATCAATATATGGCATTTTGTTGTAGGATGTTGTTTATTATTAATTTTATTCATTCATTTTGTCTTTCATTCATAATGCATTTATGTTAACAAAAAATCCCCCCCCCCCCCCGCCGCCCCCCCCCCCCATATATGGAAAAAGATTTTAGGACAATCAAAATTAGTTGACATGTTGAGAAAGAAAGAAAATAAGTGTAAGTATCATAGGTAATATGATTTGACAAGAGAGAGAGAGAGAGAGATAAAGAGAAAATTAAGTGTTTAGAATTTATTATTGTAAATCAGCACTCTATATATGTTTACATTCAGCGCGCGAGTGACGAAATCTGAGCATGAGGAGATGGGATATGAAAGATTCTCAATTTTGTTTGGTTTGGTTGTACATATGTTTTCAGGATTCCTAGTGAGGATGCAGAGTCTCAACTCTTATTTTCTATTTTATCTGCTACTGGAGGCAATAAATCTTCAGTGGCAAATCAACCAAACCTTCCCCATCCTTTTGGATTGTATTCCTTGCACCTTTTCACAACTAACCTCCTAAATTACTTTTTCAAGTGAATGCATTACTTATTTTTTTTCTTCTTATTGTTGATTTATATGCCTGCACCAAAGAAATATAATTTTGCTATAGGAACTGGCAGTTAGCATGGTGTGTATGAAATAACTCAGGTGAATTAGCTATTAGGTCTGGAGCATAAGTTGCACACAGATTTGGGATTGATAAAAAAGGGTTGAGTGGTCAAGAAATGCTATTAATGAGGAAACATAATGTAAGTTATGTGCAGTCACATTTATAAATAGCAACATTATTGGAATCATCACTTGTTAGATCTTTTTTTTTTAATCTACAAAGCTTTTAATTTTACTCACTGCCTTACAGATAAGCACAAAACTTGGGAATAGTGCATGGCAGTAGTGCCACCTCAATGTTGATTAATATCACGGCACATATGCACTGGATTTTAATTTGATGGACAATTTCTACTCTATGGACTATTTCTGAGTTGTTTTTGGACCCTCCACACTCTTTACTTTTTCCCTTTGTGAAGTCATCATCATCGTCTATGAAGCCCTACAATATTGACAGTGGAAAATGCATGAACATAGTGAGGGGCATGGAAGCTTATTTAGAGGGAGGCTTTTTATGTTCAAGTTACATGGATTTTCAGCCTTTGAAGTTGATGTTTCAAGAGTTCAAAGACAAATTGATTGAATTGGTTAATTTATTGTTCATGCAAACAGTTCAAGTTGCAATTACAATTTACAAGACATCTCTCTAGGTAGAACCAGAAAGTTGTAAGGTCATATTCATATATATGGCACTAATAAGGGAAATGAGCAAGTGAATCTCCACTTCAACAGAAAAAGGATGGGGAAGCAAGGTGCCCATTTCTCCATCATCAACACCAGATGATGCTGATATCCCAGATAGCTGAATCTCCACCCAGCCCATGAATCTTGGCACACGGGATATCTACACATTGGCCATAGTGAACTGGTATTTTCATTGAGCTTTCTCATCAAATTTGAAGCATCCTAATTCCTAATCATAACCATAATGCAGAAACATTGGTAGTTGTAACCTTGGCAGCAGATGTACTATTGTTTGCGGTCTGAGTTTGCCCCCACGGATTGGGTGCAGGCATTGAATTTGACATTGACACAGTTGAACATCAACTGCTAGTAGGTCAAGCAGATAAAGCACCAAGAGAACCCAATGTTTTACTATTGCTACCTAAGGTGAAGGAAGGACCTGAGCTGGATATGAATGGTGAAGCTACAAATATTTATTTAAGGTTTAACTATTTCTAATAAATGTTCTTCTAGATGACTTAGAAATCGAACCTCTGATTGCACACCTAAAGAATATCATTATCTCCTAACCATACCACACCACTGACAGTTCTTTAGGATACTTTAAATTAACAGAAACAAGCATAAGTAGTTAAAGATGTTAGTAATACAATCATTACTAATGACACCAACAACACATCAGCCCAAGAGGAGAAAGACAACATCAGCAGCAGGCCCATTAGGACAAGAAACAGACCAGCTTACCTGACTGATTATGAGTAGAAGATTCAAGAGCTATGCACGTGTGCTAATTCCCCTCTGCACTTAAGACAAAGTTTGTTAGAAGATATTTCCATTTTGATTAATGCCCTGTATATTCGGTTATCCAATTCTGTTATAGGATTGCACCAAGATAACCTATAAATAACATTAGCAATATGAATAAAGCAGAGGAATTTTCAGTCCAATTTTATACCTGACATAGCTTTTATACCTGACAATTGTGAATTTAAATTTAAATTCCAATTCTATTTTGGCATGGTTGAAACTGGCTGGGTAAAGGTGTATCAGTTAATCTCCTAGCATGTCCCCTGCATATTTCCTTCACTCACAGTTGTATGTATATATAAATTCTTTTATTTTAATGATGTTGCAGGTTGCATATCACAAGACATTAAACCAATAGTATGCACACAGCTACCCAATTTACCAATGTTTTATGGAAGAGAAAGTGATTTATAGAATAAGGAGAACACCGCAAAGACAAGTTTCAGCTCATGTTACTAATTTTGTATTGTTATAATACTTGTCGGTAGAGAGCAAAAATGTGGGATATATAATTATTTTAAAAATTTAAAGATATATTTGGGAATTGAGATTTAGAGGGAGTGGGGTAAAGAAGTTTTATTTTTTAATAAATGTTCTGTAATTACTGTTTTTTAAAATAAAAATAAACTGATAGATTGATATAGATTTATTGTCTTAATACTTTGGTTTTATTAACATTATAGAAGAATGGATACAAAGGAATATAGAAGCAAAAGTACATATGAGGGTTAAAAAGAACAGTGTGCCTAGGTGGCCCAAATAAACAAGGCTGCCCACAATCAGTGATAGAAATTTTCTTGACACAAGCATGAACAGATACAGAACAAGGAGAATTCACAACACACAATCCTATTATAGAAATTATAAAACAATCTTCTTGGGTTGCAGTAAATTGACTAAGCTAACATAAACAGAAGCAGTGACATTAGTTTGCATGCTCATTTTGTTTTTGGTATAAAACCAGGGAACAAGTATTCCACACTCTCCAGTGGGCACATAAACAGTAAAAGAGTATTAATTGAATATTCTTAACAATATGTTCAGGCCTACCAACCAACTTCAATTCATTTATAAAGATTTGTGTTGACTAACCTGATTGCAAAAGCAGTATGGACAGCAAGGTCAATGTGTCGAGCTAACAAGAAGATGATTGAGCCACTACCTGCTAGGAAAAAGGAAGAGTACCTGCAACAATTTAACATGAACTGCCATAAGTTCCATTATCAAAGCTTTCATTCAATACATGCATGTTTTGAATACAAATGTAGTATTGGTTTGTGAAAATCAATCTAGGAAAATGAAATATATAAATAGAAAATTACATTAGATGATGTTAATTAATTCTCCTTCATCATGATCATTACGATTAGCATGAACAACGTCAACTTCTTCTTCTCTGACAATGTTAGGAGTGATTTGTGCGCTCAAAGGACTAACATAGGTGTCCATGTATGAATCATCATCTTCTACATTAACACCAATTGTTTTGCCCTGTAGAACCACACACCACCTTTCATCACAAGGGTATTGCACGTAAAATACTTGTCTAGCTTGTTCGGCCATGATGAAAGGGTCATTGTGGTAACCAAGTTTCTTTAGGTCTACCAACGTAAATCCTATATCATCGTTGCGCACACCGGTGTTGTTGTCAACCCATTTACATTTGAAAACACATACAGTAAATTTGACATAGTTAAGCTCCCAAATTTCATCAATGAACCCAAAGTAAGGGATGGAAGCTACACAGGGATTGGCGTCATTCACACTTGCGAAGTGTTGAGATTCAACCCTTAGGGTGACCCCGTTGTTCTGCATTGTACTTTTGTCATCTTGTGCTTTTGTGTAAAATGAATACTTGTTTATGTCGTATCCTTGCCAGGTTATAACATTTCTTTTAGGCCCATCTACTAGCTTTCTTAATGTTTCTGAAGCATTCTCATCTACAAAGATTGTATCTTTAAACCAATCACAGAAAGTCTTGTTATGCTTTTTCAACACCCAATTCTTTGACATTTTCGGATTATTCTGTTTGACTAAAGCTTCATTATTAACTATGTATGGCAAAACTTCATTACTG
The DNA here is from genome assembly GCF_000004515.6 of Glycine max. Taxonomy (NCBI): domain Eukaryota; kingdom Viridiplantae; phylum Streptophyta; class Magnoliopsida; order Fabales; family Fabaceae; genus Glycine; species Glycine max. The sequence goes on from NC_038250.2 coordinate 39,534,986, forward strand.
TTGTTCAAGACATACAAGTGAGCTTGTAACAAATCTTCTACACTAGGAGTGATCACATGCAGTCCTCTTGAACCCTTACCACCCACTTTGTCATCATGCCGAGACTCAGGAAGGCCAACAGGTTTAGCCTTCTCTAAGTATTCTGAACAAAATTCAATGGCTTCTTCTGCAATGTACCTCTCAACAATAGATGCTTCTGGACGATATAGATTCTTTGTATACCCTTTTAAGATCTTCATGTATCGCTCAACCGGGTACATCCACCGTAGATAAACAGGACCACAACATTTGATTTCTCTGACCAGATGCACAATCAAGTGAATCATGATGTCAAAGAAAGCAGGGGGAAAATACATCTCCAACTGGCACAGTATAATTGCAGCCTTATTTTCCAGCTCATCAAACTTCACAGGATCAATGGCTTTGGTACATATAGCATGGAAGAAAAAGCACAGGCGAGTTATGGCTAACCTGACTTTATTTGGCAAGATGTCTCGTATAGCCACGGCTAACAATTGTTGCATGAGCACTTGACAATCGTGAGACTTTAACCCTACAAGCTTAAGCTCCTTCAATTGCACAAGGCTCTTAATATTTGAAGAGTATCCTTGTGGAACCTTCACCCGACGAAGACACTGAAAAAAACTTATCTTCTCCTTTTTGGACAAAGTATGGCAGGCTGGGGGCAAGTAAATTTTGTTCCCATCAGACATTGGATGCAACTGTGATCGTATGCCCATATCAGCGAGATCTTGACGGGTATTCAAGCCATCCTTCGTCTTGCCTTGAATGTTAAGGAGCGTCCCAATCACACTGTCATAAACATTTTTCTCCACATGCATAACATCAATACAATGTCTAACATCAAGATCAGACCAGTACGAAAGATCAAAGAAAATTGATCTCTTCTTCCATATGCAACTCCTACTTTTATCCTTCTTTTGGGTCTTTCCAAATACAGTATTCAGGTGTTGAACCCGCTCATATACCTGCTCACCAGTCAACAGTATCGACGCAATATCATGCTCTTGACTTCCATTAAAAGCTTTTTTCAGTCGTCTGTAAGGATGATTGGGTGTTAGAAAGTGGTGATGCCTACTGTAGACTGTTTTTCTCCCATGTTTTAGTTGTATGATGTAGCTTGTGTTTTCTTCACAGATGAGGCATGCATGATGACCCGTAACACTGTAACCGCTGAGATTCCCATATGCTGGAAAGTCATTAATGGTACAAAAAAGCATTGCACGCATTTTGAACGTCTCCTTACGAAACGCATCAAACACTACAACCCCCTCGTCCCACAACTTCCTCAGATCTTCAATCAACGGACTTAGATAAACATCAATGTCATTTCCTGGCTGTCTTGGGCCCGATATCATCATAGACAACATCATGTATTTTCGCTTCATGCACAACCAAGGAGGCAAATTGTAAATTACTAGCAGAACTGGCCATGAACTGTGTTGAGTGTTTAAGGTGCCATATGGATTCATTCCATCACTGGCTAGTCCAAGTCTAAGATTTCTTGGCTCTTTCCCGAAATTCGGATACAAACAATCAATCTTCTTCCACTGCGAGCAATCAGCCGAATGACGGACCATTCCATTAGAAATCCTTCCATTTGCATGCCATGTAAGGTCTTTTGCGTCGTCCTCATTAGAAAAATGACTCTTAAACCTTGGAATGATTGGAAGATACCACAAAACCTTCGCTGGGGGCCCTTATTGGAGTTTTCGTCAGAGCTGCTTTCCTCTTCATCCTTCACTTTGTACCGTGAAGTCCCACAGATAGGGCATTTTGACATTTCTTGGAATTCATTCTTGTACAGTATGCAATCATTGGGGCAAGCATGAATCTTTTGATACTCCATACCCATCGGACACAATATCTTTTTCGCCTTATAGTAACTTTTAGGCAACGTGTTGTCCTCTGGAAGCAGATTGTGCACTACCTCAAGCAGTGAGGTGAAACTTTTGTCACTCCACCCATACCTGGCCTTCACATTAACCAGACTTAACATCGCAGACAACAGGGTTAAGGAATTCTTGCACCCCGTATACAAAGGCTTCTTTGAATCACTCTGCAATCCTTCATACACAAGGGCGTGTGCTTGCTGGAAGGACTCTTGTCCAAGGTCACGAATCATGTCCTCCAAGCGATCTCCCATTTCTACATCAAACGGTTCAGATTAGGACCCACTATGCATGTCTGTCACTTCTCCATGCCATATCCACGTCGTGTAATTCTTCTTAATCCCATCACACAATAGATGGTCCGGTATGTCGTCCAGTAGTTGTTGTCTTCCATTCAAACAGTTGATGCAAGGACAATAATATTTTCCTTCTTCATTCGGTTGACCTCTTTCTGAAGCAAATTGCAAGAACTGCTCGACGCCATCCTCATATTTTGGGCTCATGCGACTTTCATTCATCCAACTTCAATCCATCTAAGCAAATCCATGCATGAAAATCTCACTTTTTATTTATAGGTGTGGCCCTATCCCATTTAGGAAGATTGTCTTTTATGTTAGCTTCAAACGTCAGGGTTAGCATCATTTTGAAAATTTTGACAAAATTTTAGCAGCATTTCGCATTGGTCTCCAAGTACACGACATGACATCGGTGAAATGAATTTCCCGATAATCAAGTATGCACCCAGAGAACAACTTGAAATGAATTGAACCGAAATTTCATCAAATTAATCAAAATAATAATAACCTTCACGAATGAATCTAACATAAAAATATCAGTCTCCCCAAACTGTCCAAATGGACAATTCAAGACTAAATACAATGACTAATGCAAACTCTCCGCAAGAATCATTGCATTCAGTCTCAAACGGGAATCTAAGGTTCACTCAGCATGAACAACAGTTGTTTATATAGCAAATGACATTGATGATGTACAACAACATACAAAATCTAAATTTCGATTACAAACAAATATTGACATCAATTGTTGTTTCTATAGCATATAAAATTCATGACATACAATAAAGCTAAGGGAGGTTGACTAGGTCGGAAATGAGGTTGACTAAGTGTGTCATGAGGGTGTGTGTGTGTGTGTGTGTGTCTCATTAGGTCTTGTGTGTGTGTGTGTGTATCTGTGTTTCATTAGGGTTTGTGTATGTGTCTGTGTGTGTGTCATGAGGGTGTGTGTGTGTCTGTGATTAGGGTTTCTGTGTGTGTCATAAGGGGGGTGTGTGTGTGTATTTTTTATCAGGGTGTGTCATGTGGGTGTGTGTTTGTGTGTGATGATGGAATGTGTGTGTTAGTCATTAGGGTTTGTGTGTGTGTGTCTCATTAGGGTTTTTGTGTGTGTGTGTTTCTTGGTTCGGGGGTGTGTGTCTGTCATGAGGGAGGGTGTGTGTGTCTCATTAGGGTTTTTGTGTGTGTGTGTTTCTTGGTTTGGGGGTGTGTGTCTGTCATGAGGGTGTGTGTGTCTCCGTGTCATTAGGGTTTGTGTTTGTGTCTATGTGATTAGGGTTTGTCTGTGTGTCTGTGGGTGTCTCATTAGGGGGTATGTGTGTGTCTCATCAGGGGGTGTGCTTGTGCGTATTTTTTATAAGGGTGTGTATGTGTGTGTCATAAGGGTTTGTGTGTGTGTGTCTGTGTGTTTCATTAGGGTTTGTGTCTGTGTCCGTGTGTGTCATGAGGGTGTTTGTGTGTCTGTGATTAGGGTTTCTGGGTGTGTCATAAGGGAGGGTGTGTGTGTTTCTTAGATTATTGATCAGGATGTGTCAAGTGGGTGTGCGTGTGTGTGTGTGATGAGGGAATATGTGTGTTTGTGATTAGGGTTTGTGTGTGTGTGTCTCATTAGGGTTTGTGTGTGTGTTGGTGTGATTAGGGTTTGTCTGTGTGTCAGTGGGTGTCTCATCATAGAATTTGTTAAATAAGATCTTGTCAAACACAAGATCTGATTTGCTATGGTTATAGGGGAGCATCATACAATTTCTCTATATTAAAACTCATTATGACAGTACTAAAACTCTTACATTTCCGAATGCATCATAGAATTTCTCTATTTTTTCTGCAGGTGATAGGGCATCAACCATTGCACAAACACTATTCGCTTACAAGGCATCAGCGGCAGCACAACAACGGCAGGTTTTGCGCAGTTGCGGTTTTTACTGTGTTGGTGTTGTCATAATTGAGACACTGACAGCAAGGTTCACTTCTCAGTATCTCAGCAAATGGAAAGGGTGGGGCTGATGTGGTGCAATGGGTGGAAACTACAATATCTAAGGTAAGGGAATTAGAAGTCGTTGATCCTAACATTGCAGGCTCTAGGAATTGGCTCGATGAGATGGACCAACTCCTCCACATTGGTGCTGCTTGCACAGAAAGCAACCCTCACCAGTGGTTACACATGGTGGAAGCCGTTAGAAGGATAATGGAGATTAAATTTGAGTGTGGTCAACAATCAACAAGCCTTGCAGATAGGTGAACTATGGGCTAGAGTAGTGCAATCCAAGTATGGAGGCTGGCAGGGTATGTTGGAAGCAGATAGAGCAGGTTGGGAATCAGTTTGGTGGAGAGACTTAAAGAAAGGCTTTTCTGAACATTTGAATCACTGGTGCAGTAGTATTAGACAAGCTTTTCTGTACTAGTAGAGGATACAATTCTGGCTACTAGTTTTGTACTTTTCTTAGGTTTCTATAGAGTGGTTCCCTCTCAGACTAGTTTTGTCTGATTGTGGAACCATTACCATGGTTACCTCTCTTTTGTATCTCAGTACCTCTGGTACTCTTTCTTTATATATAATATATTATCTTTGCTGATCTTAGGACTTTCAATTCAGCTTGCTGGGAAAATGGCGTTGGGATTTATTTCACAAGCAGTAGGAGCATTGGGCAAAAATACTAATATCAAAATATGGGGGCTGGAGGGCATTGGAGGAAGGCATGACAGGAAGACTGCAATCAACTTGGTGGAATGATCTGATATCAATTCAGCAGTAACAACAGATTCAATTAATCAAAAGGGAAACAAAATGGAAGGTGGGGAGTAGGGAGAAATTCAGATTTTAGGAAGACCCTTGGACACAAAATGCTACTCCATTAAGGGAGAAATACCCCAGGCTGTATCAGAACTCATGCCAACAAAAGGAAAGCATCATAAATATGGGGAATAATACCTGCAGTGGTTGGGAATGGAAGCTAGGTTGGAGGAGGCCCCTATTTGACTGCGAAATACAAATGGCGGACAACTTCCTTGAGGAACTATCACAGCAATAGATTCAGCCCCGTAGGGAGGATAAATGGATTTGGAAGCGTGACCAAGGTGGATACTACACAACAAAAAGTGGATATGACTTGATTTGGGGAGAACAAATGGGAGCATATCAGAGTTCAGATTTTGTGGATCTATGGAAGCTCAAAATCCCTGCCAAATCACTGGTGTTTGCATGGAGACTAATTAGGGATAGACTCCCGACAAAGATGAATCTTAGCAGGCGCCAAGTGATGGTCAACGATCTGATGTGTCCATTCTGTGGAGGTGTCATGGAGGAGGCTGCCCATTTACTCTTCAGCTGTAGCAAAATCCTGCCTCTATTGTGGGAGTCTCTATCTTAGGCCAACCTAGTAACAGCACTACCACAGAATCGAAGGGATCATTATTTACAACATGTACTCGGGTTTGTGGAAGGAAAGAAACAAGCAAGATGGCGCTGTTGCTGGATAGCTATGACATCCACAATTTGGAAGCATAGAAATTGAATAGTATTCCATAATGACACGTTTGTTGGAAGTAAATTGATAGAAGATGCAGTCCTACTACTGTGGACGTGGATTAAAGTCATGGAGAAGGACTTTGCAATTCACATTAATCAATGGTCCTCTAACATCAAGGAAGCGTTTAGTAACTAGGTGGGAGGGGCTTTGAATTCATGTAACTTAAATAGCAGGGTTCCTACAAGACTAACTGTAGTTCTGCCCTTGGCTGGGGTAGCTCGGCTATGGTTCCAATCCAGACTCCATTTTAGTCTGTTGTGGAACCACTGCACTGGGCAATCCAGTATTTTGTAATTTAGTACCTCTGGTACTCTATCAATATATATTACCTATTTTTCCTGAGCAAAAAAAAAATTCTTTGCTGATAAAAAAAATTAAAAAAAAACAAAAATAAGTACATTGCCCCTAAAATACCAACAATATACTCACTACTGTTCAACTTGCCATAATTTATATAAAAAACAATATAATCCTCATACAAATACAATCATGCAAGCATATTTCAAAACTTAAAATAGGAATAAACAACTCTGAACAAATTAACTTAGGTACAGTTGGCAAATTTGTTTTCACTAATATTAATAGGTCATCACCACTGCAGTAGAATTTAAGTTAAATTTAGATAAGTACCTTATGAAGAGGCCAGCTACCTTGTCACACCTAATAAGTCAGAATTGAAGAAATTTCTGCATGTATAATTGAACAAATTTGTTATCAAACTTGTGTGTGTGTGTGTGTGTGTGTGTGTGTGTGTGTGTGTGTGTTTGTATGATGTGTGTGTGTGTGTGTGTGTGTGTGTGTGTGTGTGCGTGTCATGAGTGTGTGTGTCTCTGTGTGCAATGTTTCTAATTTAAAGTTCTAAGCTGTTTATTTTGTCTCAGGATGATGATGATAATTAATTCTCCATATATCAAAATCTTGTTGTCATTAGCTCATTGTATGCTTGGGAATCCTAATGTTGATGTATTAGTCAGAAACTATTGCCAAGTTGCAGCTCTGTGCACTCATTGTCATTAGATTTTGATAATTTATATCACTTGTAAAGCATGACAGCAAGTTTTCTTTTGGATTGAATTTCCTTTAATTTCTATATTAGTAACACTGCAGGTGAAGTAAAAAAAAGTAATCAATTACCAGGACAGAAGAATTTATCAGCCAATTTCTCAAAGGGGGTCCTGTCATTGTAAATATACCTGCATCATTATCAACACAAGCATAAGATTGTTGTGTGTTTTTTTTATCAGCCAAAAATATAATATATTCATTAATAAGTACTAGAGGTACTAAATTGTTACATATTTGTATAAGTACGAATCATAGTTGATTCTCTAACAAGCCATGATATTATACAAGCTGAAAGAAAACTACATAGGATAATAGTGCAGAGCTGTATCCTATTTCCCTATGTAGGTGTCCGAAGAAAACAATCTTTGATATTTGAAGACCATTGATTAAAATGAGATGTGGAATTCTTTTCTAAGTTTCTGAGCCATGTCCATAGCAAAAACACTGCTTCGTCCATTATATTATGAGCATTGAAAACAGCATTGGAGAAGATGATGCTATTTCTATGCTTCCAAATTGTATAAGTCAGTGCTAAGCACCACGACTTCATACATGAATCATCTAATGAACAAGTCCATAGACTTCATACATGAATCATCTAATGATAAAGGGTGAGACAAAACATGAAAGGAATCCTGCAATCACGACAGATATAGGCTTGCTTGCAGGCCACACGCATGGAAACGAATCCCTTGCTGGATTATCCTGTCCTAAGGCTATTCCATTCTCACACACAAAATATGGAGCATGCATCTCTGAGTGTTTAGAGTTTTAATTGTTGAAGTTGTGTATAGTATTTATGTTCCTGCAAGGACAGACTTACTAATACTTGTTAATTTGTTAGGAGAATTAATATAGTGGATCAATTTTGTAAAAAATCTTAAAAGAAAAGAAATGGTTAAACTTGTCATAGAGTGGTGAATAGGACCCATTTTTCTTCATAGAATGAAGCATAGATTGGTCATTTAATATTGTTGTCCTTAATTTGTATATAGACATTTTGCAGAACTTAACTTGTTGCCACATGCTGCAGTATGTGTCATTGTTTGAAGTTGGTAAAACCTTTCAATCTGAAATTTAAAAGCTAAAGAAGTTGCAATTTGATATGATAGCATACTTTATTTGGTATGTAGGCCTGTTATTCAAAAATAAAATAAAATTTACCATAATTCTTTCATATTAAAAAGTGGAATGATTGTTGATGACTGATTGAGAGATTAGTATTTTGCCTTAGACTTCTCCATCATACGTTTGTTTTAAGATTTGATCTTTGCATATAAACTTCTAGGTCCAGCTGCATTTTGTCCAAGGGCACATGTGGCTACTACTTAGACTTCGTCAATTGAGAAGGGTCGACCTGTGTTACGAGGATTATTAGCTATAGGTTGGGAAACTCGTGATTCTGTAAACGTGGAATCGGCTTGTGTCTGATTCCTACGTGGAAAGCCCTTTCCACTCTTGGTTTCATTTTTTTTATCTTATTAGGACAAGAATCTGTCTCTAAAACATACTCACACAAGCCCTTGGTGTCACTTTGGACATTCCAAGCTCCAACCTTAGATTCTTTCTTGTCAGAGGAAGCCCTTATATAACTGCTTCTGATTCCAAGTATGTCGAAACTCTTGACAAGTTCAGTTCTTTTTACCCTGTGTCTGCTGATGCAGCACTCAAGAAACCATTCAGTGTTGAGTAAAAATGGCAAAAGAAACGTTCTGGGGACTTGCTCATGCTGGCTCACCCTCTTCATGCTAAGCTTCTGTCATATGATCATGATGTTGTTGTGCTGAATGATTTTAAGTATAGAAACATTGATGGTGACCTTGTTGGTGTTGTTGGAGATTCATGGGTGTTGGAAACCAATCCTATTCCTGTGACATGGAATTCTAACAAAGGTGTGGAGAAAGAGTCTTATGGCGGGATTGTCATGGCACTTTTTAAGGATGTTCAAGCGCTGAATTCTTCAACAATAGGAACAAATTCATCTTATTTCTATGAGAAGCAGGTTGGAAAGGCTGCGAGGTTGGCATTTTTTTTTATCAGCAAAAATATAATATATGTATATTAATCTGAGTACCAGAGGTACTAATGATACAAATTAGGACAACAAACATAAGGTTCCAGTTCAGACTTGATGTAGTCTTCATCGGAACCAATGTCTGGGTACAAAAGAAGCCTATCGTGTATGTGTGACCTACATTTCTTTCCTCAGCTAATACAGAAAACCTGATCTAAGATTACTGGACCAGTGATTGAAGTTTGTGTCAAAGTCGTTCGCAAAGCTTCTAAGAAATTTCTCAAAGCTTCTCAAACCTGATAGCGGAAGAAGTGTCTTAAAACAGTGGAGCAAAGAGTATGGGAATATTAGTGTTAAGAGGATTCAGAATATTTAGCAGAAGCTAAATGAAGTGGAAGATTTAGCCTCTAATAGAATTCTGTCCAAGGATGAGCTTAAGGCTAAGAAATCCTTACAGCAAGATTTGTGGGATGCTTCAAATGCCTATGAATCTCTATTGAGGTAGAAATCTACAGCCAAGTGGTTAAAAGAAGGTGATTGCAACACAACTTATTTCCACAAAGTAATAAATTTCAGAAGAAATTACCATGCTCTCCGAGGAATTCTCATTGATGGTGTGTGGGTTCAGCAACCTAATGTAGTGAAGAACGAAGCTGTTAATTTCTTCCTCAAGAGATTCACTGAACAACATTTTTCCAAAACCATGGATACTTGCAAGAAGTCCCCTTTGAATCCATGGAAGAAAGGGCCAACAAGGGGGAAGGCGGGCCCCAGAACGCCTCCTGCGAGTACCGAGGTGTTCGACAGCGAACTTGGGGCAAATGGGTTGCTGAGATAAGAGAGCCAAAGAAGAGAACCAGGCTCTGCCTTGGTTCTTTTGCCACAGCTGAAGAAGCTGCCATGGCTTATGATGAGGCTGCAAGGAGACTCTATGGTCCAGATGCATACCTTAATCTCCCCCACCTGCAACCCATGTCCACTTCAACTATCATGTCAGGAAAGTTCAAATGGTTCCCTTCCAAGAACTTCATTTCAATGTTTCCTTCCTGTGGATTACTCAATGTAAAGCTCAACCTAGTGTTCATTTAATCCATCAGAGGCTACAAGAGCTTAAGCGAAATTCAGTTATGAGTCAATCCTCATCTAGTTCATCCAATGATCCAAAGGCAGAAATTCAGAATGTAGACAGCAAAAATCACGGAGAAGATGAAAATCCTCCAAAAGATGTTCAAACATCATTAGAGGAGGTGCTTGGAGATCTTCAGGAGAAACCCCAGATAGACCTCCATGAGTTTCTTCAACAGATGGGAATACTTAAAGAAGAAAGACAGTCAAAAAGAACTGATAGCTCAGGAAGTTCAACAGTGTGTGAAGCTGTGTTGACAGATGATTGTGATAATTTGGGAGTGTTTTCTGACAAGAGTGTAAACTGGGAGGCATTGATTGAGATGGATGGACTTGCAGGTATTCAGGAATCAGAAGTCACTCAGCTTGAAGCATATGAGCCAAATGATGATCTAACTTTCTCAACTTCCATTTGGAACTTTTAAGAAACTTAGCATATAAGCCTAAGCAATAGATCACAAGGTTTTGGTTATCCAACTACTCTAGTCCTGTATATGTCTGCAGCATTTCAATCTGTCGGCAACACTGTAAGAGTAAGAAAGTAGCTAGAATAGAAGACTACTAGTGAGAAAGGAGCTTATTTCAGTAGTTGTGACAGCAAATGGAGAAAATAATATCAGTCTGCGTATTATTAGCAATTTAGGGAATTGTTAACTTTTAGCTTTCTTCTGTTACCTCCTCCTTATGCTTTGTTATCATAGGGGTGTCAAAATGGCTCAAACGCAATAGATTGACTCGATTAACCCAATATAAAATACAAGTTGGACTAAAAAAATTTAAGCTCAAAAAGGGTAATATCTTAGTAAACTATATTACTTTTACACACAGTGACCATGGCAGTGACAATGAAAAAGAGAGAACACCCACTGAAACAGAGACAATGGCAGTGACAATGGCAGTGAAAATGAGTAAACTATACTACAAATCAACAATAGACCAAGCTTACCTCGAACCCAAATAGTGACAATGGTAGTGAGATCTAACAAAATGGCACGAAACTTGAAGCTTTCCTCGTACCTCAATCAGCAATACTGCAACTGAAGAAGTATTATTATTATTATTATCATCAATAAAACATGAACACCCACGGAAACTTAGCATACACGAAGTTGACCTACGTACCTCGCAGAGAAAGCTTTGAGCTTTGAGCACCCACGAAACTTTCAGCACCCTAGTACCAACAGTGTATGTAGGGTTCTCTTCGAGCCACACTTTGAAGACCAGTGTAGGGGGTTTTGTGGGTTCGAGCGAGGGGTTTCCGACACTATTGAAAACAATGTGAGACAATGTGGGTGTCGAGGGAGCGGTTTTCGACAGATTTCAGGCGGGAGGAAAAAGAGAAGAGCGATTTCAGGAAGGAGGAGGGCAAGGTTTTTGAGCGCGCGGGTTGTGAAATGTCAAGTTTTAACTTATAAACATAACAACATCGGTTTTTTAAGAATAACCGATGTTAACTGAATGTAGTTAACATCGGTTTTGACAAAACCGATGTTAATGGAGCGATGTTGAAAGCCTTTTTTTAATAGTGTATTAATTGTTTTAGTTTCTATTATCAACTAGTGATGTGACCGTCAAATTAGGAGACATGTAACTTATCATGTGATCAATAAGTCTAATATAACAATCACAAGTAAATTTTTTGATAAATTATATTTTTAACTTCTCATCAACTAATTAATTTGACACCATCAATAATTAGTCTGACAAGATTAAAGATCAAATGCACAGTTCAATAATAAGAATTACAATAAGTGTCAATAAGTGTCATGTAAAACTTAAAGATATATATATATATATATATATATATATATATATATATTTAAAAAAAAAAACAAATATCATTGATAAGGAGGATATGGATACAAGGGGTACCCATCCTAATATGACCAAAAAAAAACAAACAGTCCGTCCACTGATTTGTAAACTGTTGAAAAATAATTGAAATTTTTAATTTTAAATCTGTGGTATTTTGTTTAGATTTTTTAAAAATTATTATCTTATATTTTACAATATCTTCTTTCGTTTTATATATACATCTCTACACAAAAGAAAAAATATCATCATAAACAACTTGTATCCTTTTTCTCAACTATCTACCAAAACTTCCCAAAAGCTAATGAAAAACACTGCTAAAAGTATACCCAAAACCCCCAACAGAAAAAGCCTCTCGTGTCCATCGATATAGTATTTTTGAGAAATTAGTAAGTCAGTCATGTGTGTTTATCACACATGTTTGATTCCTGCCTTGAGCGCTTGTACTAACAAAAAGGACCCTTACCTTTTGCTTTACTTCTACTAGAAAACAAGAATATAATATCGAGCATGAATACAATAGAAAGAATCTAACAACAAAAGGATCCTAGCATGAACAAGATAAGTGCAAATTAGTCTAAGGTATGAGGAATTATAATTAAAAAATAAAAGTTGTGCAAATATAATTAAAAAATAGTTTCATTATTCAATTTCTGTAATATAAAAATAATAGGATACCATATACTGTGTACATTTCTATTATTATTTATGCACATGTATCTCTAAAATATACTTTGAAATAAAGGAAAGGAGATAAATTTTTATTATCTCATTTCAATTTTCAAATAAACATTTTCTTGAATAAAATAATATACGGGTACATTGACAACATTATTCAAAACTAATTAAAAGCATCATGTGTGGTTGATTTGATTTTTGCGGTGAAGTCACAGAGGGATCCGTACCGTATGCTTTACTTGTAATATCCAAAAAAGGATCTAATATGGGGCATATATAATGTGCAAAACAACAGAATGGATCCAAGGTTTGTTTTCACACCGAAATCCTAGACACCATATAATGACCTTCTCAGCAATTCTCTCTATTTCGTACACGCCCCAAAGTAGCATTTTTTGTACCCAAAAATCAAATCCATTATCCCTAAAGACCTTATTATTCCCACCCCAAGTTGGGAAGAAACTTGTCCACCAACCTCTAAGGTACAAAGGGTTTTCTCCCAAGGGGGATGTTGGCAAAATCAAGGCATCAATTAAGTGGGAAAAGGGCTACAAGAAAGTTGAGATCTCCAGTAAGGAGCATCTTGCTGTATCATTGGCTTATGATGTTGCTCAGCTCTCTAACAAATTCACAAGAGAGAGAGGTGCTTTCACTGTCGTTTTGTCCGGTGGGTCACTCATCAAGTACCTCAGGTGAGTATTATCTTAATTCTTGTGTCGGGGCCGTGTCATTTTTTATGAAAAGTAATAAAATAATATAAATTATTAGAATCAAGATTTAAAAATTATAAATTAATATAAATATCTAAATTAGAAGTTTTATAAGATAAAAATTAATAATAATTTATATTTATGTGAAATCTATAAATATGAGTTTTGTTTTTTAATTAAATCAAAAAATTAAAAAATGTTGGTTCAAACAAATTCTTTTAACTAGTGTTTGACAGATTTGATTAATTCTCACTGGTTTTGGATGTTCTCAAATTTTGGAATCAACAGATGTTATTAAACCAGTTTTTCGGTGAATTGATTAGTGGATCGAAATCTAGTTGAACCGATTACTAGATCAATTCTCAGTTGGACTAGTTGAATCGATGAGTCCAATTCAGTTATGTATACAACAACTAATTTTATCCACATGATTATGACTTACAAATCTAAATTGCCACCTCATTTCTAGATAATTTCTAACATGTAACATGAACAGAGTTTCATCATGTTTCTTATGCTGGGATTTCAGGAAATTGCTTGAACCTCCGTATATTGATTCCATAGAGTGGTCAAAATGGCATGTTTTCTGGGTGGATGAGAGAGTTGTGCCAAAGGATAACTTAGACAGTAATTACAAGCTCGCCTATGACGGATTTCTCTCTAAGGTATTATTTGACTTGGACTTTCATATGCATGTCATAGATGTTTGTTTAGCTTGAAGAAGAATTTTTTAGTACTGTTTAATCAAAATTGACTATTTTGATTAATTACGTTGCTCAATTTTCACCTAATATATGATTTAACTTTTTGTCACTCTGTTTTAATACTATAACATTACTTCCTTGATATAAAGAAAATAAGTTATCCACTAATTATATAAAATAATTTTATATTATCATTAAATTATAAATTATATATTATATATGATAAATTTATTGATTTTTATAATAATTATCCTATAATTTATTCTAATCATATTTTTTTATTGATTGATCATGTAAAATTACTTCATATTACCAATAATCATTAAATTCATTATTTTATATATAATTTCTAAAACAATTATTATACAATTTGATCTTTAATTATATGACAATTAAGAATTAAATTATAGTTTAAAAAACTTTTAAACTATCAGTATATACCAATCAAATTCAATAAAAATAAACGTGAAATTAAGATAGTAACTTGACATATTTGGTCAAGCAATTAAAAACTTACTTTTTCATTGTTCTTTTGCAAGGTGACAATTCCTCCGGTAAATGTTTATGCCATTGATGATGCCCTAGCAGCAGATGGAGCAGCTGATGTTTATGAGACAACTCTCAAACGGTTGGTCAAGAGTAATGTGATAGATACATCAACTAGGGGATTTCCCAAGTTTGATCTCATGTTATTGGGTATGGGCCCAGATGGGCATGTAGCTTCTTTATTCCCTGGGCACCCCCTTCTGAAGGAGGATAAAAAATGGGTTACATTCATAAGGGACTCACCAAAGCCACCACCAGAGAGAATCACTTTTACCATTCCGGTAATCAATTCATCTTCAAACATAGCAATGGTGGTGACAGGGGAGGGTAAAGCAAACGCTGTTAACTCTGCACTAGAGGACCATGAGAAGACTGATAAATTGCCTGTTGAACTGGTTTCACCTGAAGGGGAGTGGAAATGGTACCTAGACGTTGGTGCTGCTTCAAAGCTGTTTAAGGAATAGATGCATGTGATATGTGGGTGCTGCAATTTTTTTTACCAATTTGGCGGGGCCTCTTGATCTTTAGAAAAGTAAATAGATATTTTATTTGTAAAATGCTAATGTGGGTATTACTTATTAAATATTTATCAGTCAATTTGATGGTATTTGTTTTATGTTTTTCTCTGTATTGAAATTAGAGATAAAATTTCACTAATACAAGAGCAAATATATGCACATTTGAATACATGATACATTATAGTATTGAAACTACTAAAAAGCATCAAGACATTAAAAATTAGTTTTAAAATTCAAGAGAAAGGAGAAAACTTCTATTAATTCAGCTAAATTTCAAGGAGTCAAACCATAATTCTTTAAAAAAAAAAAAAAAAAAGAACAGCAAATAGGTTACAAAGCCTTAGCTTTCCTCACCCGATGTAAAACATGAGGAAGAAAAGCACAATCTAAAAGAAGCTAAAAAATTTGTAAGAGAATTCCAAAAGAATATAAGAATAGAAATAAAAACTTGTAAAAAAACTATAAAATTACATAAAATGAGAAAAAGGAGAATTCTACCTATTCTTCTTTCTCACGTAAGTAATTGAGAAAAATGATAACAACATTAACTCCAACTTAAAATTAATCTTTAACTTATAGAAAAAAATATGATAAGTTTTAATTTTATCTAGTATAGTAGGAGATAGGATTAAAATTTATCATATTTAATATTGGATGCACACCATCATAAGATAAATATAAGAGTAGGATAAACTTTAATCCTATTTAATATTTTATACGCACGAAATGAAAAATTAGATAATAAAATATATTATAAATTTGTGTTCAAATGATAAAAATATTGTTTCATTCAAATTACATAAAATTAAATTATAAAAAATTATGTTTTATAAAATTATAATTATCATTCAAATATTTTTAAGTAATACTTTTATTTGAATAAAAACTCATTTTAAATATTTTAATTAATAGTATAATTTATGTTTATGGGTAAAAATTAGAATAAGTTATGTATTTCTTTTCTAAACTTTTTTATATTTACGATTTTGACCCTGAACAGTTTGATGATTGGTGGAAGTTCTCCAACATTTTTTTTTATCATGGGTTTTAGTCCTTTCGATTTATTTTACAGTTAACATAACACTTTTTTATTATTATTTTATTATCATATGTTTTTTCCATTAAAAATCACCAGACATTAAACAATACAAAAGAAAATTAGAAAAAATGGATTTAAATTAAAAAAACCCAATAACCAGTACTGAACCAAACAATAAATTAATCAACTCAATCGAGAGGATCGATGACCATGTACTACAAGTCCACCGTGAATCAATAGAAAATTTGCACGGGGTGGCTACTCAATATCTAACTTGCTGTCTTGACTATCTTCAATTACATTTTACATTTTTCAGCATTTCATAAGCATAAAACTGGATGGCACTCTCTGGAGCTACCTTGACAACCGACAATCCGTTACCTCAAATTCACGAATCCACCTTCACCACATGAGGTGAGTGAAGCGAGGATGCGAAGGTTGTTGGGTCGCAGATCTGATATCTAAGGGTCGCAGATCTGGCCGTGAAGACCACAGATCTGGCCACAGAGGCCGTGAATCAGTAGATCTTGTCGTTTGGGTAAGGCATCGGCGCCGGCGCCGACGACGACACGCGCAGAGGGTGACACAGCGACAAGCCCAATTCCTCTCTTGGTCAAGTAACTGTTGCGAGTTTCATCCTTGTGCTCGGATTTCTGCCATTTGGAAACTAAGCAATTTGGAGTAGAAATGTTTCGGATCGAGGCCCTCAAGTGGGGTACATTTCAGAAGTTGAAGTTGTACATATTTCTGTTGTCATAGATTAAAAGAAATAATATATATATATATATATATATATATATATATATATATATTATTTAATATGTTAAATATTATTATAATTATTATGGATATATTTTCTTATTTATGTAATTAACTTTTAAAAATTATAATTATTATTTAAATATGTTTACTTAAAAGCATTTGAATAGTAATTTATTTTAAGTATTTTAATTTTTAATATAATTTATGATTATGTGTCTAAATTATTTGAAATATATATATTTCAAATATATAAATTTATTAAAGATAATTTTGATTAATATAAATATATATATATATATATATATATATATATATATATGTTACAAATTAATATATTATTTCTTATATATTTTTTACATAATAATGTTATACACATATTTTATGAAATAGGTTAAATATTATATATATATATATATATATATATATATATATATATATATATATATATAATAATGAATTTATCATATTAATTTTACTGACTTTTATAATAATTATCTTAAAAGTTATACTAATAATATTTGTGATTAGATAATAATGTAGAACTACTTTACGGTATTTGGGCATAACCATTAAATTCATTATTTTATATACATTTTTTAAAACAATATAATTAGTATAAAAGTTAATGATTTTTCATTATATGAAAATTTATAATTAAATGGATGGTAAAATGTGTGAAAAACTGAAAGCATCATGGTAAAATGTTCAAAAAAAAACTTAAGTGATAAAATTTATAAAATAATAAAATAGTTAAGAGGTAAAGCATACAATTTAGCTAAAAATTATTGTTAAGAAATTGCGTTACTTTTGTATCTTAATCATATATTGAATTCTAAACATCTAAACTTATAAGCTACATATGGTTGAAAAGGGTGAAAAACATCCAAATAATTGATATGGCTGCTTTGCTATGGCTTAGTTTTTTCCACTATTTCTTCGTAAATCTTAGCGATCATGGCTTTTGATAATACGTATGTTCCTTGGAGTTTCCTTGGTGAAGCTTCCTAGTAGCCTCAGATCACGAAATCGGAAAACACAATGCCAAAAATGTTCGATCAGATATTAAACAAGCGTGTGACAATACTACAAAAAGGATATTCTACCACACACATTCTACGACGGTTATAACTGATCCGTCTTAGAATGTGACGCGGTGTCATTTTTGTAATTAAGACAATGAAAATTGTTTTTGACGACACACATTCTAAGACGGTTATCAGGAACCATCTTAGAATGTGATTGGGTGACAATGTTGTAATTAGGGGATATGAAACCATGATGATTATTAACACAAAATCGTCTTGGTTTTTGATTCCCAAATCTGAAATCCCTAGCTTCAATTCCCCCCTCGAACTATTACACTGTTGTCCCTCCCCCGAACTCTCCCTCTCTAGCTCACCCACTCTCGATTACACCCTCGAACTCTCGCATTATCCCTCCCTCGAAGTCTCCCTTTGTAGCTCACCCACTCTCGATTGCGTCCATTATTAACTCTTGCACTGTCCCTCACCCACTGTCCTTTGTGACGTCCCTCACTTTGGTTGTGTACTCAGTGGCAGTCAAAAGCCTGTCTCTGTGGTGTTGCCCGTCCATTCGTTGTAAGGCCATCCTCACACAGGTAAAAACCTTCCCTTCTTTGAACATTCACTTTTCCATTGATTGCAAGTGAAATGAACTTCCCCTTATTCTTGAAAGAACAATATGCGAGGGAGGGGGGAGTAGACATCTCACAGAACATAGAGGCTAATTTTATGGAATACTTTGTTTGAGATTTTTTTTATTAAGTTGTAATAGGAAATTTATATGTTTTTGTTGTAGCATAGAGTTACCTGGAGTTCTTTGGGTGCTGCTATATCATCCTTGATGAAAGCTTGCTTGAGAAACTTCCATGGGGGCTGGATCTTTGAGCTTCAATAAAGTCCTCTAATGGTGATTTTCAACCATGGAGTTGCAGCAAAAAATAAAGGACAAAAGGTGAGAGGAGACATCATCTACTAGAGAATAAGTTATGGAAGGAAAAGCTTCACCACCAAGAGAGTGCCTTGGATAAGAAGCTTAGAGAGGAAGCTTCAATGGAGGAAGAGAATGAGAGAGAGAGAGAAAGAAAGTGGCATGGAAATTGAAGGAGAATAGGGAGAGAAGTTGAACTTTAAAGTGTGTCTCAAGTTTCACATTCATTAAAGTTATGACAAGTGTTACACATGTCTCTATTTATAACCTAGCACATGGGAAGCTTCCTTAAGAAGCAAGGAAGGTAGCTTCCTTAGGAAGTTAGAGGAAGAAAGCTTCCTTGAGAAGCTAGAGGGGGGCTAAAAACCCTATACTACTAGGGTAACCTTAACTTGTAGGGTAGGATACCCTTAATTTGTAAGGTATCCTACAAACCTTAAATGGCCAAAATACAAGGTCCAAAAGAAGGAAAACCTATTCTAATATTTATAAAGAAAAGTGGACCCAACCTTGGCCCGTGGACTCAAAAATCTACCCTGAGATTCATGAGAACCCTATGGCCTTCTTCAGCAGCTCTAGTGTGGCGTCCCTAAATTAATGACTGGTTTAATAGTAATAATTTAAATAACAAAAACCATGGTAAATTTTTTTCTTCTTCTTTTTCTTTTTTATTTCTTTCTCTTTTCACCATAACTAGGTTTAGAAGGAAAATCCTCACTATAGAGTCCTGAATGGCCAGTTCAAACCTCTATTCGGAGTCATTTCTTTCTTACCGCTCATAATATCTAAACTATTTTGCTGTTTCAAAAGGAAGAATATACCAGCCATTACTTTAGGTCGTCACGTGAAAATAAAAGAATAAAATACGGTCGATAAACTCTTTCATCTGGATGCACCAAAGAAGTAGCCGTGAATCGAATGGTGCCCCGAAATCGGCACCTCGTGTTGCCTTCGAGGGTCTCCCAAGCTCCCTCTAGGCACTCCATCTCCACTCGATCATGGATTAGCTGTGCCGCCATCACGATCTACAAGAAGGAAAAGAAAAGGGTAGACTCTTTCACAAGAATCTAACTATGCCGCAACACAATGCGTCTCATAACCACTACATGCAATTAAAAGGGGTATCTTAAGGCTTTTCATCTCTGGTAATCGATTACACAGACTTGGTAATCGATTACCAGAGGCTAAACTCGAATTACACAGCCTCAGAACATGAAATCTGCAAAAATGCACTGTGTAATCGATTACACATACCTGGTAATCGATTACCAGTGACCCATTCCTCTGTGTAATCGATTGCACAGACTGGTAATCGATTACCAGAGGCCTCCACCATCTCCCAGTTCCCTTTTTAAGCCTGGTAATCGATTACATCCCCTGGTAATCGATTACCAGAAGCTCCCTTAGCTTCCTAACCTCGTTTTCAAGCTTGGTAATCGATTACACCCCGTGGTAATCGATTACCAGAGACCATCTTAGTCTCCTGTCTTCATTTTTAAGCCTTGTAATCGATTACCCACCCTTGGTAATCGATTACCAGAGGCCATATCTCACACATCAATCAAGTTCATAGCTGGCCAGCCACCACAAGCCTCCTTGCTTTGTGGTCTTTGTTCCTTTTATCTGTTGACTGCCAAGAGCTCGCCTGTTTAGGTACATCACAGGTTCTCACTGACCGACTATGCCCGGGTTGGGTCGGGATTGGTCAAGCTTGGTTTTGGGCAATAGCACCCCACCTGACGTCCCCAAGGTCTCCTGACCCCCGCGACATATCTCCAGGTACCACTCTGTGGTCAACGAATAAAAGCATGAAGTTTCACCCTTCTACACTTCCTCATCTCAAGCTTGTAGGATTATGGGGTACCCATCACATGTGGTACTAGGTGGCGGTCGGGCGATGGTGCACAACAAGTTTTCCACATCCACAAAGCGCGCATAAACCCACCATCCCCTGTTGCCCACCTCCAACTGAGCTCACGTACTCCCACGTAGCCCATATCCTCGTTCCTCTCAACACCGAGTCCCCATTAATCCTCCCAAGCTTTCCCAACATCCAAGTAATACAACATTCAGACAGCACAAATTATCACAGCCAAGCAAAACAGGGCAAAGGCAGAAAACTCTGCCCAAAACACCAACCAAAATCACAGCTTTTCTCACTTAAAGACCCCAATAATAATTCCTTCGTTCCAATTCGTTAACCGTTGGATCGACTCGAAAATTTTACTGGAAGTCTCTAGTACATAATCCTACATTGTGACCGTTGGGATCTACTAGCAAACATCCAAAACTCATTCTGTACTACTCTTTCCACAGCCCACCACACACAAGCATTTTTCTGCACAAAGCCAAAATTCTGCTGCACCTACTTGACAGCAAAATTCTGCATAAGTGCAGATTTCGAAAATCACACTTCCTCTCATCCAATCTTGCCCAAATCAAATCCTACAAGTCCCAAATCATGTATCAATCATGTCTAAACCAAAGCCAAGCTTGAAACCACAGCAACACAAAATCTAGGTGTCCAAAACCCCTCAATTTAATGGATTTTCTAGGCTTGAGAAGTGAAATTGAGAATGAGACAAATTTGAAACAAACTCTCACCTCACACAAGTCCATAACATCAATCTAAACTTGCTCAAACTGGATTTACACCTAAAATTCCACCAAATCAAAATTTGACTCCTCAACACCTAATTTTGCCCTAGAAATGGCTCTTGGTTCACTTTGGTCATTTGTTTTTCTCTCTAGCACAGCCTAACCTTTCTCATAAGTCCTAAATGGCATTTCAAGCTAGGATTAACTCATTTTAACCCCCATTTACCACAGAATCCAGATTTAGCCTTTCAACTCTCAAAGCCTCACTCTTTTTCCACTCATAACACCACATTCTCACTTTCTAACCCTAGGTTAACTCTACCTTTCATCTCTAACAATTTTCCATAAGCAATTTCAGCACATAAACATCACAAGCATCATCATAAAAACCCTAAAACAGAATGGGTATGTTTAACTCATCCAAACATTGCAATTTCAACATGCTTTCCACAAATTTCTTCACAAATAATCATCATAAAGTAGAAACCTAGCAAGACTACCCATCATATCTCCCAAAACCCCATACCCACGAAAATCAAGAGAGAAAGAAGTCCACCCAAACCTGAAATTTCGAAGTCCCACACGTAGAGACGCGCTTCACGACTCCGAAAATGCCCTCCTTTCGCGTTTTGGGGCAGAAATGATGGCCAAAGGTTGAAGCTTTGTTGGGCAACAATGGTGGATGAGAGAAAAGAAGAAGAAGGCTGTGTGTGAGAGAGAGAGAGCTTCTGAATTTTTCTCTTGGCTGAGTGAGGAGAGAGAATATAGCTTTTTGGTTTTAAATAAAAGGGTTTTCTCTTTTTCTATTATTTTATTTAAGCAATGCCACATGTCTCCATTTGAGTGGAGCAAAAAGGGCCCACTTTCTCTTTTGATTGTGACCCATACTCAGCCACAAAAAGTGAGAAAAATCTGACCTTTGAAACGCTAAAATCCTGCCTCGGTTTGCGTGCCGTTTCTCTGATTCCAGTTCCTCGCGTTTCTCTGCGTCCGTTGGGGCCAGTTTTCGAAAGTAAGCAATATATATATCAAAACGCTCAGAATAAAACCCCGAGCGTGGTTCAGAGGTTGGTTTCGTTAAATTTTAAGTCGCACACAAAACGATGATTTTTAAGCTAATTAATTCAGAATTAACCCATAACCTCCCCGTTATGGATTTCTCTTCCTTAATTAGCCTAACCCGCGTATCTTGCCCCCACTATTCCTACTTCTACCAAGAACATATATGCATATGCACTGAATAATACTTATATATATAATCATTCAAAATACATCGTTTCCAAAAATTCCGGGTAGAAATTTCCAGGATGTTACATCTAGCCCAATTCTCTTGGAGCCTCTTGCTCATGGCTCTGGTGACTGATCCCTTCCTAGGGAGGATTGCATCATCCCCTCCCCCTTGAAGAGTATTTGACCTCAAATATGTTGGTTCCTCCTCCTTAGTATCGGCTCCACCTGCAAAAGGAATTAAATTAGAAATGTTAAAAGTGGTGCTGACCCCATACTCTTCTAGGAGGTCCAACCTATAGGCATTGTTATTGATCCTCTTTAAGACCTGAAAAGGTCCATCACCTCTAGGACTAAGCTTGAATTTCCTCTTAGTAGGGAATCTATCCTTCCTAAGATGGATCCAAACCCAGTCCCCCTTATTAAGAACTAGCTTCTTTCTTCCTTTATTGCCTTTAGTTGCATACACCTTTGTTTGGTTCTTTATTTGGTTCCTAACCCTCTCATGCAACTTCTTTACAAACTCAGACCTAGATTCCCCTTCTTTATGTATAAAAGAAGTGTTAAATGGGAGGGGAATTAGGTCTAAGGGTGTTAGAGGATTGAACCCATAGACAACCTCAGAAGGGGATTGCTTGGTGGTTCTACGAACCCCCCTGCTGTAGGCAAATTCTATATGAGGAAGATACTCATCCCAAGACTTATGGTTGCCTTTCAGAAGAGCCCTTAAAAGGGTGGATAAAGACCTATTCAGTACCTCTGTTTGCCCATCATTTTATGGATGGCAAGTGGTAGAGAAAAGAAGCTTAATTCCTAGTTTAGCCCATAAGATTTTTCAGAAGTGGCTAAGGAACTTAGCATTTCTATCTGACACAATGGTCCTAGGCAAACCATGGAGTCTCACAACTTCCCTGAAGAAGAGTTTTGAGATGTGAGAAGCATCACCTACCTTGTGGCTTGGTATAAAGTGTGTCATCTTGCTAAACCTATCCACCACCACAAAGATAGAGTCACCACCTTTTTGGGTTCTAGAAAACCTAAGGACAAAGTCCTTACTAATGTCTACCCAGGGTGCAGATGGGATGGGTAAGGGTGTGTATAGCCCATGAGGCATCACCCTAGACTTGGCTTGTAAACAAGGCACACACCTAGTGCAATGCTTATGGACATCTTTCTTTATATGGGGCCAATAGAACTTTCCTTTGAGTAAGACAAGGGTTTTGTCTATCCCAAAGTGGCCTATGAGCCCACCCTCATGGCTCTCTTTCACAAGTAATTTCCTGATAGATCCTTGGGGTATGCAAAGCTTTCCCTCTTTGAACAAATACCCCTCACATTTATGTTCATTTGAAGCATACAATTCCCTAATGTTATCAAATCCTAAAATTTGAGCTCCTTGGGAGAAAAACAATGTGTGCCTCCTAGAGAGGGCATCGACTACCACATTTTTTTTCCTTTTTGTATTTGATAACATATGGAAATTGTTTTAGGTACTCTATCCATTTTGCATGCCTTAAGTGATTCATGATCACTATGAATGAAAAATTCATTGGAAACAAGGTAATGTTCCCAAGTTTGGAGGGCTCTTATTAAGGCATAAAGCTCTTTATCATAGGTGGGGTAGCTGAGGGTGGCATCATGAAATTTTTCACTAAAATAAACAATAGGGTGCCCACCTTGCAACAATAGAACTCCCTCACCCACTCCAGAGGCATCACATTCTAGCTCAAAATTTTTAGAAAAGTCAGGAAGAGCTAGAACAGGTGCCTTGGTGAGCTTTTCTTTGAGCACAACAAAGGCTTGCTCTTGTCTTTCACCCCAAGTGAATGCCTCATTCTTCTTCACCAACTCATTAAGAAGTGAGGCAAGTGTAGAGAAATTAGGAACAAACCTTCTGTAAAAGTTTGTTAACCCATGGAAGCTCCTAATATCTCCTACACTTTTTGGGGTGTGCCATTCTTGGATGGCCTTGATTTTCTCAGGGTCCACTTGGACCGCATTTCTACCAAATACAAATCCTAAGAAAACTATATTATCTACACAAAAGGTACACTTCTCTATATTGGCATAGAGAGTGTTTTTCCTAAGAACTAAAAGAACTTGCCTTAGATGTCCGAAGTGATCATCTAGGCTCCTACTGTACACTAAAATATCATCAAAATAAACAACTACAAATCTACCTATGAAATCCCTTAAGACATGATGGATAAGCCTCATAAAGGTGCTTGGTGGATTAGTGAGCCCAAAAGGCATCACTTGCCATTCATACAAACCAAACTTGGTCTTGAAAGCGGTTTTCCACTCATTACCCTCTTTCATCCTGATTTAGTGATAACAACTTTTAAGATCAATTTTTGAAAAGATATTGCCACCATGCAACTCATCAAGCAAATAATCAAGTCTAGGAATCGGGTGTTATACTTTACAGTAATGTTGTTGATGGCCCTGCAATCTGTACATATTCTCCACTTACCATCCTTTTTGGGCATCAACAACACTGGCACAACACAAGGGCTTAGGCTCTCTAGGACCCAACCCTTCTCCAAAAATTCCTTAACTTGAGACTCTATCTCCTTAGTCTCTTAAGGGTTAGTACTATAGGCTGTCCTATTAGGAAGGCTTGCTCCTGGGACTAAGTCTATTTGGTGTTCTATTTCCCTAAGAGGAGGTAGCCCAGGGGCTATCTCTTTGGAAAATATATCACCAAATTCATGTAAGAGTTCTTGGACCTTTGGGGATAAGGTCTCAAATGTAGGAATTATGGCAGTGCTAAGGGAGGTTTCCCTTGATAGGAGAAGGTAGAAGGATTGTTTAAGAAGGAGTGCTCTTTTGATATCACCTTTTGTTGCAAAATGACTTTCCTTCTTTTCAATCTTCTTGGAGGAATCTTTTTCCTCTTTTTCCTTCCCCTTGGACTTTGAAGACAAGGCCTTACTAACCTTCTTTTTCATTTGTTTTTCTATTTTTTTCATCCTCATCCCTCTTATCTTTCATAGTTAGTTGATCTTTGACCACCTGTAAAGGTGTTTGAGGATGCAACACAAATTTTGTTCTAAGATGGGTGAGGGTTATCTCATTAGTTAGGCCATTATAGATGATTTTCCTATCATATTGCTATGGCCTACCTAAGAGAAGGTGTCCTGCCTCCATAGGAACTACATCACAAATCACTTCATCCTTATATGTTCCAATGGAGAAGGGCACTTTCACTTGTTGATTGACTATCATCTCTGATCGAGGTCGTACCCGAATCAAATAAACATTAAAAATGCAGTATCTAGGAAGTGATCCTAGGTTGTCTCCCAACGAGAAATGGTCAACCAACATTCATAATAGATAGTGATAAAACAGTAACGAATTGGGGGGGGGGGTTGTTTGTTTTTGTAATTTAAGCAGCAAGCAAATTTGTATTAGAAAATAACAAAATTAAAATGTTGTTTCCCCTTGATTCACAAACAAGTCTTTTATCCTAGGTTACGAGAATTTATCCTTAATTAGTTCAACCACTTAATCCATCCCTAAATTAAATTATTAAGTGGAAATTAACATAAGACTGTCATTATGTGATTAAGCAACACATACACCAATTACTCATGAACAAAACTGATCATTAAGCATGAACGTAAATTAAGCGCAAAGACAATTAATCAAGCACTAAGCATGCATGGATTAATAGCAACAAATACAGAGTAATTGGTGAAGAGGAAAAATAGATCAAAATTCAATAGTAAAAACAAAACCTCAAAGAGAGTTGTGCATGATCCTCAAGAGAAAACAACGCTGAAGACTTAGCATTCCATTAATCAATAGAAAATGAATTGTAGATTGAAGCAGAAACGAAATTACAGAAAACAAATTTTATTCTACGAGAACAGTGCACATGAACAGTAACAACTGGAATTCTAAAATCCTAAAATTATTCTCCTCTCTGAAAAACTCCATAAACTAAAACCCTGGTGCTGTTATATTGGTCCTCAGCCCCAAAGCTTACAAATCTATTTTAAGTCCAAGCCCATAAACGAAATAAAATAAAATCTGGACAAGATAAGATAAGATTGGATGAAATAAAATCTGGACGAAATAAAATCTAGATGAAATAAAATCTGGATAAGATAAGATTTGATAAAATAAAATTGTCTGCTCTCTTCAAGTCCAAGCCCAATTCCGAATTCAAGCCTAATCGCTTATAATTCACCTGAAATTAAATTAAAAACACAAAATTAGTCAAGTAGGCCCAAATGATAAAACTGCATAATTAATTTGACAATTAAGGCTAATCAGTAATTAAAATGGTGACAAAAAGGGTTAAGAAATACGAGAAAATAATGACACATCAAATCCCCCCACACTTAGCCTTTTTCACTCCTGGGCAAAATCAAAAAGCAAACCAAAGAACAAATCCAGAGACATTAAAGAGAAACAAACAAACACAAAAACAATTACATATTTCTCAATGAATCTCAAGGAATGAAAGGAATGGGCAACATCCAACACTTAGAGAGTTAAAGAATCAAGACAGTCATGAAAATCATCCAAGCATATCAAACATGGCAAGATAGTCGATCAGGTCAAGAATGAAAAGTGATAAAGCCTCATAAGATATGCACTTTATCTCTCAAGTGTCTAGGCTACTGTTTACTCTCAGAGCACCCATGAAAACAAACACCACATAGACTTGGCAAGACTCTAAAATTGACAACCACATCACAAACACATGCATATGAGGATCAAAAGGTCTTTTAAGGTTGTAATGGGGCCAAGGACAAGGTAGAGGAAAGTATGAGATAAGTAGCTAAAACCCAAAGGAATAGAGGAGCAATGGAGAATAAGTGAGAACTAAGAAAAAGTAGTAAACCCCAAAACCAAAATTAAAAATTTAGCATAAAAAGTAAACCCAAAACAAATTCAACCAAGTCCTCAAACCAATCCAAGTCTTCAAACCAAGAACTCATGTATTCTACTTCATTATTTTTCTGCTTTTTTTTTTCATCTTTTTTTTTAATTTTTTTTAAATTTTTTTTTTCGTTTTTTTAACGTGAACAATAGAAATGGAAAGCAATTGAAAAATAAAGCAACAATTAGGAAATATATGTATATACATCAAGCATGGCAAAAAAAAAAACATATCATCCAATGAAACATTCCCCCCACACTTATTCCCAAAACAATTCCAAAGCTCCAAAATTCCTTAAGGGTAGGGTGAGATCATGGTTTTTCACTTAAGGCTTGTAATGAGCTTCAAAACAAAGAAAGGGGAACATAGGCTCAAAGGGGCTATCAAAGGAATTAATTCAAGGTAGGCTCATTTGGCTAGAGGCTTATAAGAACAAAATGCCTAAATCATCTCCCAACATGCATGTGAAGTAAGAAGTATCAACAAGAGTCAAGCCAAAGCTATTGTGCAAGCAATCAATGGGGCAAAACACACCGAATAAAATAGATGATGATGGCTCAAATTCTCACCAAGGGTGAATCTATCACTTCCAATTCGAACTTTCAAAACTAACTTGACATGCAGAGAAAAACAAGGATTTCAATTCACAAAATGCCAAGAAACTCTTATTTCAAAAACAATTACCCATTACCTGTACATAACCTATAATTCAAAGAGAAACATGCAATGTTGTACATAAAACATAAAACCAAAATAAGAAAATTAACCTAGAAAACCTAAAAAAAATTAAACTAGAAAACCCAACAAAATTAATCTAGAATACCCAACAAAATCAACAAAATTAAAGAACAATCTCCCCCCCCCCCCCCACACTTAAACAACACATTGTCCTTAATGTAGCACAATCACAAGATCAAGAACAATTAAAACAATCAATAAAATTGGACAAGTGCAATAAAAGTAAAGAAGGAGACAGAAAAAAAGAAAGCTCCCTAAGTCATGGCGGAAGAGAAGTAGGGTGAAGTAAGGAGGTCTCCTCCACCACTACATCCACTAAGGAGGGATTTGTGAGGAATGGTTTCAGCTGGTGTCCATTGACCTTGAAGCTCTTATCTGTGGATTCACTTTTGATCTCAACTGTACCATAAGGAAAAACATTAGTCACCACAAAAGGACCAATCCACTTTGACCTCAACTTACCACTCATGAGTCCGAGCCTAGAGTTGTACAATAAAACATTCTGTCCAACCACAAAGTCCTTCTTAGCTATCAAGTTGTCGTGAAACTTCTTGGTCTTCTCCTTGTAGAATTTGGAATTCTCATAGGCTTCTAAACGGATCTCATCTAGCTCACTTAGTTGCAACTTCCTTTCCTCTCCAACCTGATCAATAGAGAAGTTGCAGGTCTTTACAACCCAGTAGGTTTTGTGCTCTATCTCTACAGGAAGATGGCATGCCTTGCCAAAGACAATCCGATAAGGTGACATTCCTATGGGTGCTTTGTAGGCAGTCCTATGCGCCCAAAGAGCATCATCCAGCATGGTGCTCCAATCCTTTCTGTTCGACTGCACAATCTTCTCTAAGATCCTTTTTATCTCCCTGTTTGAAATCTCAGCCTGCCCATTAGTTTGGGGGTGGTAAGGTGTGGAAATTTTGTGCACGACCCCATACTTTTTGAGCAAGGCATACATGGATCTGTTACAAAAATGGGTGCCTTGATCACTAACGATGGCTCTAGGGACTCCAAACCTGCAAAATAGATTTGATTTAACAAAATCCACAACAACCTTAGAATCGTTAGTTCTGGTGGGTTTGGCTTCCACCCATTTTGAAACATAATCAACAACAAGGAGAATATAAACAAAACCAAAAGAGATAGGGAAAGGCCCCATAAAATCTATACCCCAGACATCAAACATCAAACATCTCACAGAATAACATGGGTTGTTGAGGCATTTGCTGTCTCCATGAAAGTGAGCCGCCTGCTCTCTGACAAGGCTCACAAGTGCTACAGATTCTCCACGCATCCTTGAAGATGGTGGGCCAATAGAAACCACAGTCAAGCACCTTGCGAGCTGTCCTCTATATGCCAAGATGGCCACCTGGTGCGGAAGAATGACATAATTGCAGGACCGAGTCGATCTCATGGTCTGGAATGCATCTCCTAATAACCTGGTCACTGCACAACTTCCACAAATAGGGGTCATCCCAAATATAATGCTTAGCATCGCTCTTAATTTTATCATTTTGAGCTTTAGATGCTAAGGGAGGAAAAACAGATGCAACCAAATAATTCACAATATTAGGAAACCAGGGAGTGGGGAAGGAATCAGAAATACTATACAGAATGTACAAATGGTCATTCAGAAAATCATCCCGAATGGGTGAGTCCTCAGACACGCACTCAATTCTACTCAGATGGTCAGCCACGAGGTTCTATGCACCGCTTCGATCACGGATCTCCAAATCAAACTCTTGGAGCCAAAGCATCCACCTGATCAATCTAGGCTTTGATTCAGCCTTCTTCAACAGGTACTTCAGAGATGCATGGTCAGTATAAACAATAACACGAGTACCAAGTAAATATGAACGAAATTTCTCAAGAGCAAAAACTATTGCTAATAGCTCCTTCTCTGTGGTAGTGTAATTTGCTTGAGCAACATCCAAAGTTCTGGAAGCGTAGTAGATCACCCGAGGCAGCTTATCAATCTTTTGAGCAAGGACAACCCCCAATGTGTAATTGGATGCATCGCACATTAGCTCAAATGGGGTTGTCCAATCAGGTGCCTGAATGATAGGGGTGGTAGTCACCACACGCTTGAGGCAATCAAAAGCCTCTTTGCATCGGTCATCAAAATCAAACTCCACCTCCTTTTGCAGCAGATTGGATAGTGGAAGGGCCACTTTGCTAAAATCCTTGATAAAGCGCCTATAAAACCCTACATGACCAAGAAAAGAACAAACCTCTTGCATGCAAAAGGGGTAAGGCAATTGTGAAATAACATCTATTTTTTTGCAGGGTCTACCTCTATGCCCTTACTGGAAATGATATGCCCTAAAACTATACCTTGTTCTACCATGAAGTGACATTTTTCAAAATTCAGCACAAGGTTAGTTTCAATGCATCTACTAAGAACTTTATCCAGACTATCTAAACATGTATCAAAAGAGGATCCATAAATAGTAAAATCATGCATAAACACCTCTATGCAACTCTCTAAAAAGTCACTGAAAATGCTAAGCATACATCGCTGGAAGGTGCCAGGGGCGTTGCATAGGCCAAAGGGCATCCTCCTATAGGCAAAAGTGCTAAAGGGACAGGTGAATGTGGTCTTTTCTTGATCCTCAGGAGCAATATAAATTTGTAAATAACCAGAAAAACCATCAAGAAAATAGTAATGAGACTTACCTGCCAAGTGCTCAAGCATTTGATCAATAAATGGCAAGGGAAAATGATCTTTTCTAGTTACCTGGTTCAGCCTCCTATAATCAATGCAGACTCGCCAGCTGTTCTGCACTCTTGTGGGGATAAGCTCATCCCTTTCATTCTTAATCACTGTGAGGCATGTCTTCTTAGGAACCACTTGGATTGGACTCACCCATTGGCTATCAGAAATGGGGTAGATGATTCCAGCTTGTAAGAGCTTGGTCACCTCCTTTTTCACCACATCTAGAATGATGGGGTTGAGTCGCTGTTGTTGCTGCCTCACTAGCTTAGCTCCATCCTCTAAAAGTATCCTATGCATGCAGGTACATGGGCTAATGCTAGGAATGTCTGCTAAAGTCCATCCAATGGCTTTCTTGTGCTTCTTGAGAACTAGCAACAATTTCTCCTCTTGCTCAGCAGCAAGGGAGGCAAAGATGGTCATTGGAAATTTTTCCTTGTCCTCCAAGTAAGCATATTTGAGGGTTGCTGGTAAGGGCTTCAACTCTGGTGTGGGTGGTGGCTGAACACTGGGAGGAACCAGGGTAGGAAAAGAAGAAGGTTCCTCGGCCTGTACCTCATAAATCAAGTCAGAAGTATATGTACTTCCTGCAACATGGTTAGTGCATTATGACTATAAAAAATCAACATCAAGAGGTACAACACCTAGAAAATCAGAACCAGACTCAAATTCAAATTCATTCTCAGCATAAAAATCAGATACATGATCAAATTCAAAGTCAGATTCAGATTCAATGCACAAGGAATGACAAGTATGCAAATCAGATAAAAATGGATGTTTCCTACCATGAAGAACATAATCAAAATCAAACATATAATCATCAACAATCTGATCAATTATCTCAGCACAAAAAATAGAATGATCCTCAGATGGATGTTTCATGGCATCAAGAATGTTAAAATGAACAACAATATCACCAAATTCCATAGACAATGTGCCAGCATAAACATCTATCTTGGTTCGGGCTATTTTCATAAATGGCCTGCCTAAAATAATTGGAACTGAACCATGGAAAAATCCATCTTCCATATTAAGAACATAAAAATCAACAGGAAAAATAAGTTCACCAACCCGAACTAGCACATCCTCTATAAAACCAGCGGGGTAAGAAACACTTCTATTTGCCAAATGAATCACCACATTTGTAGATTACAAAGGTCTAAGAGATAAAGAATTAAAAATGGACAGAGGCATGACACTAACTGATGCTCTTAGATCTAGCATGGCATTCTCAAATTTACTGTTCCCAATAATGCAAGGTATACAGAAAGTACCTGTGTCCTTACATATCTCAGGAATGTGAGGAACATATTTACCTATCAATGCTTACACATTTCTGCCCATGCTAATCCGTTCATTGCCTTTGAGCTTCCTTTTGTGGGTGCACAGCTCCTTTAGAAACTTGGCATATCTTGGAATCTGCATGATGGCATCTAGCAGAGGTATGTTCACCTCTACTTTCTTGAAGGTCTCCAAGATCTCCTTTTCTGCTTCTTCCATTTTTTTGTTTGGATTTGCTCTAGGTGGGAATGGAAGAGGGATAAGAGGCTGCGGTAAGTCAGAATTACTAGAGGAAGGTCCACCTGCATGAAAATTTTTGTTAGGAAGCTTTCTCTTTTGTGCAACTATCTCATCCTCTTTTTCAGGTGTAGAATGAAGCTTGACAGGTTTAGGTGTAGGTGCTGCTACTGGTGGAGGGACTTGAATTTGGTTGCCAAACCTCAAGGTGATGGCACTCACATTTTTTGGATTCTGCACAGTTTATGAAGGCAATTTGTCAGAATTTTGGGACTGAGCTTGGTTCAACTGAGTAGCCATTTGCCCCATCTGATTTGTTAGACTATGAATGGAGGCTCTTGTCTCTTGCTGAAATTGCATATTCTAGATGGTCATTTGCCTCACTAACTCTTCTAAGGAAGGTTGAGGAGGAGCCTCAGTTGCTTGGTTTCTTTGTTGTTGCTGCTACTGTATTGGAGGAGGAACATATGGCTTGCTTGGACCAGCAGCATTCTGGAAAGGAGGGACAAGCTATTGTTGTTGTGGAGGACTTGCCCATCTCAAATTTGGATGATTCCTCCAACCTAGATTGTATATGTTGCTTGAAAGGTCATAATTATTCTGCTATTGTTGGTTTTGCTGCTAAGGGGGTCTATTATAAATGTTTGCAGCATAAGCTTCAGGTTGCTCATTGATTCCAGATTGCTGCAAAGAAGGACATAGATCTGTATAGTGATCTGTAGAGGAACATAGACCACAAACTCTTGCAACAGGTGCAGATTTCTGATTCATGGCAAGCTGAGTTACTAGGTTGACCAAGGCATCAAGTTTTCCCTCAAGCTTTTTATTTTTAGTAGATGAAGATGAATATGTGGCCACCTCATGGACTCCTCTAAGGATAATAGCATCATTTCTTGCATTGAATTGTTGGGAGTTGGAAGCCATCTTCTCAATCAAATTCCTAGCCTCAGCAGGAGTCATATCACCAAGAGCTCCACCACTGGCAGCATCAATCATACTCCTCTCCATGTTGCTAAGTCCCTCATAGAAATATTGAAGAAGGAGTTGCTCAGAAATCTGGTGGTGAGGACAGCTTGCACACAATTTCTTGAATATTTCCCAGTACTCATATAAGCTCTCTCCACTAAGTTGCCTGATGCCTGAAATGTCTTTTCTGATGGCAGTGGTCCTAGATGCAGGGAAGAATTTCTCCAAGAACACCCTCTTAAGGTCATCCCAGCTGAAAATGGACTTGGGAGCAAGGTAGTAGAGCCAATCTTTTGCCACTCCCTCCAGAGAATGAGGAAAAGCCTTTAGAAAGATATGATCTTCTTGGACATCAGGGGGCTTCATGGTGGAACAAACAATATGGAACTCCTTAAGATGCTTATGAGGATCTTCACCTGCAAGACCATGAAACTTGGGCAGCAAATGTATTAGTCCAGTCTTGAGAACATGTGGAACACCCTTATCAGGATATTGAATGCACAAGCTTTCATAAGTGAAATCAGGTGCAGCCATCTCCCTAAGAGTCCTCTCATGAGGTGGAGGTTGAGCCATGTTCTCAGTATGAAAATTAGTAGTTGAATGTTCAAAATCAGAATATTCAGAATCACCAGCAACAGAATGCTCATAATGCTCAAAATGCACAGAATGATCAGGATGCACACTATGCCTAACTAATCTATGAAAGGTTCTATCTATTTCAGGATCAAAGGGTTGTAAATCACCTGGATTGCCCCTACTCATGCACTATATGCAACAAATAATGTGTTCTCAAACAAGCAAGAAGGGAGGGTTAAAACTACAACTATAGTCAAATGATATCCAAATGAGCTGAAATTTTGTGAGCAACACCCTAAAATCATGAAAAGATAGCACAAAAAATTTCGAACAAAAATTCAAAGTCAAACTATGAAAACTACTTAAGCAAAGTTTAGAAAATTAAGACAATAATACTTAAAAAATAAAAAAAACTTAGTAAACAACTGATTTTCAAGTTTAAAACGGTTGATTTCCCCAAATGCATATATAATAATAGTCATTCTGATAACCGAAGCAAAAGTTATGGCCGTTTTAAGTTTTGCTAAAAACAAGTTCCCAAAATTTTTGTCTCTCTCAAATTCAACCACACCAAGTGCTCCTGGTATTTTTCACACAAAATATGGATCAAAAGAAACTACCACACAAAAAATTAGCCAAAAATAATAACTTTAACTATCAAAACAAAAATCGCTAATTAAATTGCAAAATCAGTCGCTAATCATTGTTCACAGCAAAACACCAACTGAATCAGTCGCTAAATAGGGGACGCGACTGAAATGCAAAACAAAACGCTACACAAAACAAAACAACTAATGTAGAAGCAAAGACTTTGTCTTTGATGTTTTGATGATGTCATATGATCGTGATGATTTGATGAAAATGCGCTTCTCAAGTTTAATTCAAGACAACGATCCAAGAATACAAGATACAACATCAAGAAGATCTCTAGTATTTTAGGAAGGGAATTCCTAATTGAAATATCAAAAGGTTTGGCCAAGAAATTTAAGTTAAAAAGTCTTTTTCAAGAGATTTACTCTCTAGTAATCGATTACCAGCGGCCAAAATGGTTTACAATAGTTATTAGAAATTTGAATTCAAATTTTACATTGTGTAATCGATTACACAATATTGGTAATCGATTACCAGCAGTTAATAAACTTTTTAATTCAAATTTTAAAGCCTGTAATCGATTACACAAATCTTGTAATCACCAGAGAAGAATTTCAGAAAATTATTTCCAAGAGTCACAACTTTTCTAATGGTTTTTACATGGCCATCAAAGGTCTATTTATATGTGACTTGGAACACGAATTTGCCAAGAGTTTTTCAGAACAAAAAGTCTTATTCTCTCAAAGAGCAAAAAAAATTTATCCTCTTAAGAATTCCTTGGCCAATACACTTGCAATTCAGTAAGGAATTAATTGAGTGCTCAAATTGTACAATCTATCTCTTTCAAGAGAGATTTATTCTTCTCTTCTTTCTAATTCTCAAAAGGGATTGAGAGACCGAGGGTCTCTTGTTGTAAAGAAATTTGAACACAAAGAAAGGATTGTCCTTGTGTGTTCAGAACTTGTAAAGGGATTTTACAAGATAATGAAACTCTCAAGCGGGTTGCTTGGGGACAGGACGTAGGCACAAGGGTGTGGCCGAACCAGTATAAATCTGAGTTTGCACTTTCTCTTCCCTTAAACTCTTTTATTTATTATTGCTTTACATTTATATTTAGATTGTTTTATTTGAATCATTATTTAAGAGTTCATTTTTAAGGGAACTTGGAACTTGCATTGAAATTAAAATAGAATTTTAATTGGGGAAATAGTTTGTAATATCTTAATTCAACCCCCCCTTCTTAAGATATTTGAGGCCACTTGTCTAACAAGGGGTATCAAAGCTTCATTCTTGTACAAATTTTAGAAGCTTCAAGAATTCATGGCCTCATCAAACTACTTGTTTCTCGAAGGCAATTCAATTAATAGGCCTCCCATTTTTAATAGAGTGGGTTACCACTATTGGAAAACCCGCATACAAATCTTCATAGAGGCTATAGATTTAAATATTTGGGAAGCCATAGAGATAGGGCCTTATATTCCCACCATGGTTGCTGGAAATGAAACTATAGAGAAGCCTAGAGAAGAGTGGAGTGAGGAAGAAAGAAGATTAGTGCAATATAATTTAAAAGCCAAAAACATAATTACATCTGCCCTAGGAATAGATGAATACTTTAGGGTATCAAACTGTAAAAGTGCAAAGGATATGTGGGATACCCTACAAGTAACACATGAAGGCACAACAGATGTTAAAAGATCTAGGATAAACACATTAACTCATGAGTATGAACTATTTAGGATGAATGCAAATGAAAGCATTCAAGACATACAAAAGAGGTTCACACATATAGTAAATCATCTTGCATCTTTAGGAAAAAATTTTCAAAATGAAGATCTCATAAATAAAGTATTGAGATGTTTAAGTAGAGAATGAAAACCTAAAGTAACAACCATTACTGAATCAAGAGATTTATCTAACATGACTCTTGCTACTCTGTTTGGAAAGTTACAGGAACACGAAATGGAATTGTTGAGATTAAATCAACACGAAGAAAATGACAAGAAAAAGAAGGGAATTGTTCTTAAAGCATCATCTTCAATCCAAGAAGAAAGTGATAAGGAAATTGATCTAGATGAAGATGATGATCTTAGCCTTTTTGTAAAAAGGTTCAACAAGTTCCTGAAAATCAGAGGAAATCAAAGGCGACCAAATTTTAAATCTAAAAGAAGGACAGAAGTTTCATCTTCTACTCCAAAATGCTTTGAATGCAATCAACCTGGACATCTGAGGGTTGATTGTCCTATCTTCAAGAAAAAGATGGAGAAATCTGAAAAGAAAAATTTTAGTGAAAACAAAATGAAGAAAGCTTACATCACATGGATGACAATGATATGGAATCTTCTGAAGATTCAGAAAATGAAGAGATAAACCTCTGTCTAATGGCTAAAAGTTATGAAAGCGATGAAGAGGTAACATCTTCAAATAGCTTATCCATTTCTTTTGATGAATTATAAGATGCATTTGCTGATTTGCATAAAGAATCAATCAAACTTGCAAAGTTAGTTTCATCTTCAAAGAAAACAATTTCAGATTTAGAAAATGAAATTTCAAAATTAAATAAAGAATTAGATCATCTTAAAACTGAAGTTTCAATTTCTAAATCAAATGAAAAAGTTTATATCTCTACTATTTTTTACAAGAAAATATCCGATTCTTGTAATTGTTGTAGCAAATATGAAAAAAAAATTAAAGATTTGAAAAACTCACTTGCAAAATTTTCTATTAGTAAAAATAACTTAGATGTCATATTAGGAAAACAAAGATGTGTGTCTAATAAGGCTGGAATAGGATATAAACCTGAAAAACAACAGAAATTTCATAAAAACTTCTTTGCTTACACACAAAAATATAATTCTAGTTTTATCACTTGTTTTTATTGTGGAAGAAAAGGGAATGGCACATCTACATGTTATTTTAATAAAAACTACAACAACATTAAAATGATATGGGTCCCAAAAGGATCATCAGTCTACACTAACACACAAGGACCCAATAAAGTTTGGGTACCTAAGTCAAAAACTTGATCATGTAGGTATGTTTGAGGAAGAAATGATACATAGATAGCGGATGTTCAAAACATATGATGGGAGATGCATCGAAGTTCACACATATCTCTCCGAAGAAAAGCAGGCATGCAACTTATGGTGACAACAACAAAGATAGAATCCTTGGAGTTGGTAAAATAGGTACAAATTCTTCAAACTCCATTGAAAATGTTCTACTTGTTGAAGGTCTTAAGCACAGCCTGCTTAGTGTTAGTCAATTATGTGACAAAGGATATATAGTATCATTTGATTCTCAAAAATGTCTTATAGAATATAAGCATGACACCAATATAAAGCATGTAGGATATAGAGTCAACAGTGTATATATGATAGACTTAAGTCTAAAACTAGATAACAATCATTGTTTTCTTAGCAAAGATGATGATCCATGGTTATGGCATAAAAGAATTGCTCACATAAACATGGATCACTTAAATAAATTAATTTCAAAAGATTTAGTTGTTGGTTTGCCTAAATTAAAATTTGAAAAAGATAGACTATGTGATGCATCAAAAGGGAAAACAAACTAGAGTCTCATTCAAACCCAAAAATATTGTTTCAACTACTCAACCCTTACAATTATTGCATATGGATTTATTTGGTCCTTCTAGAACTATGAGTTTTGGAGGAAATTACTATGCTCTTGTCATAGTTGATGATTTCTCTAGATATACCTGGACATTATTCATTACTCATAAAAGTGATGCATTCCAAGCATTTAGGAAACTTGCTAAAGTTATACAAAACAAGAAAAATCTTAAGATTGCATCTATTAGAAGTGATCATGAGGGTGAATTTGAAAACAAAGATTTTGAATTATTTTGTGATGAACATGGTATAGAGCATAATTTTTCTGCACCTAGAACCCCTCAACAAAATGGAGTTGTTGAGAGGAAAAAATAGGTCATTGGAAGAAATTGCTAGAACTTTATTAAATGATACTTCTCTTCCAAAATATTTTTGGGCTGAAGCCGTCAATACTGCATGTTACATCATGAATAGGGCCTTAATAAGACCCATTTTAAAGAAAACTCCATGAGTTATATAATGTTAGAAAACCTAACATTTCACATCTTCATGTTTTTGGCTGCAAATGTTTTGTGCTTAATAATGGAAAAGATAATCTAGGAAAATTTGATGCAAAGTCTGATTAAGGCATCTTTCTTGGATATTCATTGCAAAGTAAAGCATATAGATTATATAACAAAAGAACTATGAGTATTGAAGAATCCATTCATGTTTCTTTTGATGAATCTAATGCTATTTTGTCAAGAAAGAATATACTATATGATATTGCAGAATCTTTAGAACAAATTCATATTCATGGACAAGATTCTAAAGGAAAAGGGAAAGGAAGCAATGAAGATCCTCCAGAAGAAGCCAAATCAAATGATGAACTTCCAAAAGAATGGAAAGCCTCAAAAGATCATCCCCTTGACAACATTATTGGTGATATCTCAAAAGGGGTAACAACTAGACATTCTCTTAAAGAGTTATGCAATAATATGGCTTTTGTATCTATGATTGAACCTAAAAATATAAAAGAAGCCATAATAGATGATCATTGGATAATTGCTATGCAAGAAGAGCTAAATCAGTTTGAAAGAAACAATGTGTGGGAACTTGTTGAGAAACCTAAAAACTATCCCATCATAGGAACAAAATGGGTATTTAGGAATAAGTTAGATGAACATGGCATAATCATTAGAAATAAGGCTAGATTATTTGCAAAAGGATACAATCAAGAAGAAGGTATAAATTATGAAGAAACATATGCTCCAGTTGCTAGATTAGAAGCCATTAGAATGCTCTTAGCATATGCATCCATAATGAATTTTAAGCTTTATCAAATGGAAGTTAAAAGTGCTTTTCTAAATGGCTTAATTCAGGAAGAAGTATATGTTGAACAACCACTAGGTTTTGAAATGTTGGATAAGCCAAATCATGTCTATAAATTGAAAAAGGATTTATATGGCTTGAAACAAGCCCCTAGGGCTTGGTATGAGCGTCTAAGTAAGTTCCTTTTAGAAAAGGACTTCTCTAGAGGAAAAGTAGATACTACTCTTTTCATAAAGAGAAAATCACAT
Source organism: Glycine max (assembly GCF_000004515.6). Taxonomy (NCBI): domain Eukaryota; kingdom Viridiplantae; phylum Streptophyta; class Magnoliopsida; order Fabales; family Fabaceae; genus Glycine; species Glycine max. The sequence goes on from NC_038250.2 coordinate 39,574,588, forward strand.
GATATTTTATTAGTTCAAATTTATGTTGATGATATTATTTTTGGATCCACTAATGAATTATTGTACAAAGAATTCTCTCATGACATGCAAAGTGAGTTTGAAATGTCAATGATGGGAGAACTTAATTTCTTTCTTGGATTGCAAATTAAACAAACCAAGGATGGTATCTTTATCAATCAATCCAAGTACTGCAAAGAGTTAATCCACAAATTCGGCATGGAAAATGCTAAGCACATGACTACACCAATGAGTACTGCTTGCTATTTAGATAAAGATGAAACCGGTCAGTCAATAGATGTTAAGCAATATCGAGGTATGATCGGATCACTACTTTATTTATCTGTTAGTAGATTTGATATAATGTTTAGTGTGTGTATGTGTGCTAGATTTCAATCAAATCCCAAACAATCACATCTTAGTGCTGTTAAAAGAATCATAAGATATTTAGTAGGCACTATGAATATAGGTTTATGGTATCCTAGAAATTCCACATGCACCTTAATTGGATATTCTGATTCAGACTTTGCCGGTTCTAAAACAGATAGAAAGAGCACAAGTGGAACTTGTCAGTTCATTGGAACTGCTCTAGTTTCTTGGCATAGTAAGAAACAAAATAGTGTTGCTTTATCCACTACAGAAGCAGAATATATTTCTGCCGACAGTTGTTGTGCACAAATCTTATGGATGAAGCAACAACTTTCTGACTATGGAATCTTTCTTGACCATATACCTATTAAGTGTGATAATACAAGCGCAATTAATCTTTCCAAAAATCCAGTTCAACATTCTAGAACTAAATATATAGAAATTAGGCACCATTTTCTAAGAGATCATGTTCTAAAGGGAGATTGTGTGTTAGAGTTTGTTGATACAAAGAATCAACTTGCTGATATCTTCACAAAACCTCTCCCCAAAGAAACATTCTTCTCTATTAGAAGGGAATTGGGTCTCTTAGATGTTAGTGATTTAGATAAATAAGGATTGATTGATTGAATTATCTATTTTTTAAATGATTGATTGTTTAAGTTAAGTATGTTACTTTGCTTGATTTTGTTTAAATTCTTGTTATTATGATGGATTGATGCATTATTGTGTGTTTAATGTTTGAATAATTGAGTTAAATACATATTAGTAGTAATGCTTGATATTATTAGATGTTTTTAGCATAGACATAGATATTTTTTAGAGGAACAAGCCTAGTTTATGCTTTAGTAATCGATTACCATTCAGTGTAATCGATTACACAAGAACAGACAGCCTGTAATCGATTACCAGAAGGCTTACTACTCCTGTAATCTATTACCAAACCTTGTAATCAATTACATCACGTCCTCCTCTATAAATACTTACGAAAACCAGTCACGTTGCGCAACCACCATATCTTCTTCATGCCTCCTTCATCCCTAATCTTCAAACCCTCATATCTTCCTTGTTTCTTAACCAAAACACGTCCCGTAAAACCCAATCTTCATCTTTTTCACTCTTCTTTCGTTTCCACCGATTAAAATTTGCTAAAACTTCATCAAATGGTAGAATCGTCGAAGAAGCGAAAGGGATCATCCTTCACCACCGCCGCTGCTGGCCATCGTTGCCACGGACCATCTGAAGCACCCACAACACCTATTCATCCTTCCTTATCATCTCCAAGATCATCCATTCTGTTTTCTTCAGATGATCAACGTCTACGGTACATTTCTCAATTTTCTTCTAGGATCATTCTAGACCCTAAGTACCTAGACACATATTTTTTTAATGATGAAACATTTGATTGTTATCAAGTGTTTCAAAACTCTGGATTGATTGATTTTATGTCTTTAAAATTTCCTTACTATCCTGAACTTGTCAAAGTCTTTTACAACAATTTAAAAATTTAGGATGGTATTATTTCTTCTGAGGTGCATGGTATTTCTATGATCATTGATCAATCTTTGTTTTTTTCATTGACAAAGTTACCCAGTCAAGGTGCACCTTTTGAGGGCACCATTGTTGATGACTGGAAATTTGATTATTCTAGTGATGATACTCGCTGTATGGTTTGTAATGACCAGGCTGAAATGACCGATAGATTGCTGGCCGGATCATTGACCATTGATAATCGCATCATGCACTACATTATTGTTAGAATTTTGCTTCCCCGGTCTTCAAATTTGGCTCAAGCCTCCGAGGAGGACTTGATTTTGATGTGGGCTTTCCTTACCGGTCGTCAGATCGACTGGGCTCACTTGGTTCGGTACCGAATGCATAAGGCATTACGGGCCAATGCACCTCTTCCATATCCTCAATTGGTCACCCTCTTTCTCCATCATTTTCAAATTCCTCTTGATGATGAATCTTTTGTTCAAGTCAAGCGTTCCTTTGCTATAGGTGCTGGTGCAGTCACTTCATTTGGTTACCGTAAGGATCGTAATGGTGAATGACTGAAGAAAGATGCACTTCCTCCGCAAGATGAGCGTACTCCTTCTCCTCCTCCTCAGCGAGATGATTCAACCCTTATGACTAAAGTTCTTTCAGAGTTATAGGGTCTTCGCACTTATGTTGGTGAACATTTTGATTCTTTGGATAATCGCTTTGCAGGAATGGATATCCGTCTCACACAGCTTGAAGAAGATGTGGGTTATATTCATCAGAGCTTCAATCTTCCACCACCACCACCACCTTCTTAGTGTTTAGTTTATAATTCTCTTTTCTTGTGAGCCGTGTATTTGGCTATGATCTTTAGGCTATCATTTTCTGCACTTTAGTTATCTTTTGGTATTTGGACTTTAGTCTTTTATGATTGGATTTTATGTGGTTTTGAATTATGACTGTTTGGATTATATTTTTCACTTCCGAATGCTTGAATTATTTTGGTTATGACTTATTTATGTTTCGCTTATGTTTGGTTATGACTTATGATTGATTTTGTCCACTTCGTTATATTATCTTGTATTGATTACCACGCACTTTGGCTTTTTGATGTTGCCAAAGAGGGAGAGAAATGGGGTGGTATAGAAGCTTAGAAATTAAGTGATCATCAATTCCAAAACATAGGGGGAGTATGAAATGAGTGAACACAATATATCATGCATATACATTACTTGTATCTTGATTTCAGGAATTAAATTGTCATCATCAAAAAGGGGGAGATTGTAGAAGCAAAGACTTTGTCTTTGATGTTTTGATGATGTCATATGATCGTGATGATTTGATGAAAATGCGCTTCTCAAGTTTAATTCAAGACAATGATCCAAGAATACAAGATACAACATCAAGAAGATCTCTAGTATTTTCGGAAGGGAATTCCTAATTGAAATAGCAAAAGGTTTGGCCAAGAAATTTAAGTTAAAAAGTCTTTTTCAAGAGATTTACTCTCTAGTAATCGATTACCAGAGGATGTAATCGATTACCAGTGGCCAAAATGGTTTACAACAGCTATTAGAAATTTGAATTCAAATTTTACACTGTGTAATCGATTACACAATATTGGTAATCGATTACCAGCAGTTAATAAACATTTAAATTCAAATTTTAAAGCCTGTAATCGATTACACAAATCTTGTGATCGATTACCAGAGGAGAATTTTAGAAAATTATTTCCAAGACTCACAACTTTTCTAATGGTTTTTACATGGCCATCAAAGGTTTATTTATATGTGACTTGGAACACGAATTTGCCAAGAGTTTTTCAGAACAAAAAGTCTTATTCTCTCAAAGAGCAAAAACATTTTATCCTCTTAAGGATTCCTTGGCCAATACACTTGCAATTCAATAAGGAATTAATTGAGTGCTCAAATTGTACAATCTATCTCTTTCAAGAGAGATTTATTCTTCTCTTCTTTCTAATTTTCAAAAGGGATTGAGAGACCGAGGGTCTCTTGTTGTAAAGAAATCTGAACACAAAGGAAGGATTGTCCTTGTGTGTTCCGAACTTGTAAAGGGATTTTACAAGATCGTGAAACTCTCAAGCGGGTTGCTTGGGGACTGGACGTAGGCACAAGAGTGTGGTTGAACCAGTATAACTTTGAGTTTGCACTTTCTCTTCCCTTAAACTCTTTTATTTATTATTGCTTTACATTTATATTCAGATTATTTTATTTGAATCATTATTTAAGAGTTCATTTTTAAGGGAACTTGGAACTTGCATTGAAATTAAAATAGAATTTTAATTGAGGAAATAGTTTGTAATATCTTAATTCAACCCCCCTTCTTAAGATATCTGAGGCCACTTGTCTAACAACTAAACACTATTATGAACCTTTGACCCACTGCTCCCCGGCAATGGTGCCAAATTTGATCGAGGTCGTACCCGAATCAAATAAACATTAAAAATGCAGTATCGAGGAAGTGATCCTAGGTCGTCTCTCAACGAGCAATGGTCAACCAACATTGATAATAGATAGTGATAAAACAGTAACGAATTGGGGGGGGGGGTTGTTTGTTTTTGTAATTTAAGCAACAAGCAAATTTGAATTAGAAAATAACAGAATTAAAACATGTTGTTTCCCGTTGATTCACAAGCAAGTCTTTTATCCTAGGTTACGAGAATTTATCCTTAATCAGTTCAACCACTTAATCCAACCTTAAATTAAATTACTAAGCGAAAATTAACATAAGGCTGTCATTATGTGATTAAGAAATACATACACCAATTACTCATGAACGAAACTGATCATTAAGCATGAATGTAAATTAAGCGCAGAGACAATTAATCAAGCACTAAGCATGCATGGATTAATAGCAACAAATACAAAGTAATTGGTGAAGAGGAAAAACAGATTAGAATTCAATAGTAAAAACAAAACCTCAAAGAGAGCTGTACTTGATCCTCAAGAGAAAACAACACTGGAGACTTAGCCTTCCATTAATCAGTAGAAAACGAATTTGTAGATTGAAGCAGAAATGAAATTACAGAAAGTGAATTTTATTCTACGTGAACAGTGCGCATGAACAATAACAACTGGAATTCTAAAATCCTAGAATTATTCTCCTCTCTAAAAAAATACATAAACTAAAACCCTGGTGCTGTTATATAGGTCCTCAGCCCCAAAGCTTACAAATCTATTTTAAGTCCAAGCCCATAAACGAAATAAAATAAAATCTGGACAAGATAAGATAAGATTGGATGAAATAAAATCTGGACGAAATAAAATCTAGATGAAATAAAATATGGATAAGATAAGATTTGATAAAATAAAATTGTCTGCTTTCTTCAAGTCCAAGCCCAATTCTGGATTCAAGCCTAATCGCTTATAATTCTCCTAAAATTAAATTAAAAACACAAAATTAGTCAAGTAGGCCCAAATGATAAAATTGCATAATTAATTTGACAATTAAGGCTAATCAGTAATTAAAATGGTGACAAAAAGGGTTAAGAAATAGGAGAAAATAATGATACATCAATCTCCCCTTACTTATTGAGCCATTAAAGTTTGTAAGGCTTTGGATGGGGAGTGATTGCAAGGCTCATCTTAGAGACTAATCTTGTGCTGCAACAATTGCAACATGAACCACTAATCTTCTTGGGGTAGATTTCTTCACTAGATTCTTCCCCTTTTGCTTCTTCACTTTCATTAAAGGAAGGTGAAGTAGTAGCCTTATCTTGGCTACTATAAATGTCTTGGCCCCTCATAATCATGGTTTTCTTGGTGGGGCAATGAGAAGCAATGTGTCCTCTTCCAAGACATTTAAAGCACTTTATAGGGCTAGTATTCTCCTGCATACAAGCCTTAGGAGGTTACTTTTCTATTGTCTTCCCATCAAATTTGGGCTTAGAAGGTGCAGCCCTCTAAGATGCCTTGACCTTGGTCTTTCTTTGGATAAGAGTGAAAGCCATAAGATTTTGAAGTAGACTTCCTTTTAAGTTGTTGCTCTACCCTTATGCAAAGTTGGACTAGGTCATCTAGGTCCTTATATGGAAGGAGCTCAACCTTGTCCCTCACTTCCATATTAAGTCCACTAAGGAACCTAGCAATACTTGTTCTTTCCTCCTCCCTAAGCCCAACTCTCAAAAGGAGTTGTTACATTTGTTGACTATACTCTTCAACACTCATACTCCCTTGTCTATGCCTTTGGAGCTTGTCCATAAGCTCCCTTTCATAGTAGTAGGGGATGTGCCTCTTCCTAAGGGCACTTTTCAAGTCATTCCAATACTCTACTGGAGGATCCCCATGAATCCTTCTTTCCCTAACAAGGAAAGTCCACCAATAGAGGGCCTACCCTTGGAAGCTAAGGGTAGCCAAAGGAACCTTCCTTTCCTTACTTGTATGATGGCAAGCAGAGAGTTGCTCAACCTTCATTTCCCAATCTAAATAAGCCTCTACATTGTCCTTCCCATGGAAGTATGGGAGTTTAATGTTAGCCTCTTAAGGCTTTCTTTCCTTTTCTCTGTAGAAGCAAGCTTCATGATTGAATCAAGGAAAGTCCACCAATAGAGGGCCTACCCTTGGAAGCTAAGGGTAGCCAAAGGAACCTTCCTTTCCTTACTTGTATGATGGCAAGCAGAGAGTTGCTCAACCTTCATTTCCCAATCTAAATAAGCCTCTACATTGTCCTTCCCATGGAAGTATGGGAGTTTAATGTTAGCCTCTTAAGGCTTTCTTTCCTTTTCTCTGTAGAAGCAAGCTTCATGATTGAATCAAGATTGAGTCATGAATCAAGATTGATTCATGATGATGAATCAAGATTGATTCAAGGTGTTTTGATGATAACAAAGATGATGACAAAAAGCCCAAGAGAATGACTTCAAGATTGAGTCAAGAACATTTCAAGAATCAAGAATCAAGTTTCAAGTTTCAAGAATCAAGAATCAAGAATCAAGAATCAAGAATCAAGAATAATCAAGATCAAAATTCAAGACTCAAGATTCAAGAATCAAGAAAAGACTCAATCCAGATAAGTACCAAAAAGATTTTCAAAACATTGAATAGCACATGAAGTTTTCACAAAAGCTTTTACCAAATCAATTACCAGTAGCAAAGTTTGTTTTCAAAAGCTTTCAAATTAAATTTACAATGTTCCAATTAATTTCAAAATGGTGTCATCGATTACAAGATTTTGGTAATCGGTTACCAGTGTGTTTGAACGTTGAAATTCAAATTCAATTATGAAGAGTTACATCCTTTCACAAAAATTCTTTGTGTAATTGATTACAATGATTTGGTAATCGATTACCAGTGATAAGTTTTGAATAAAAATCAAAAGATGTAACTCTTCCAATGGTTTTCAAGTTTTTCTAAAGGTTATGACTCTTCTAATGGTTTTCTTGACCAGACATGAAGAGTCTATAAAAGCAAGACCTTGACTTGAATTTTAGAATTCATTCATAACAATTATCACAATCTTTGAATCTCTTTGAACATCTTCTTCTTCCTTTTCCAAAAGCTTTCTAAAGTTTTCTGGTTTTCTAAACCTTGAAAACAAAAGTGTTCTATTCATCTTTTTCATTCCCTTCTCTCTTTGCCAAAAAGAATTCGCCAAGGACTAACCGCCTGAATTCTTTTTGTGTCTCTCTTCTCCCTTTTCCAAAAGAACGAAGGACTAACCGCCTGAATTCTTTTGTGTCTCCTTTCTCCCTTGTCAAAGAATTCAAAATGACACAGTCTGAGAATTCTTTTGATTCTTCCCTTTCCCATAAACAAAAGATTTCAAAGGACTAACCGCCTGAGAATTCTTTTGTTTCCCCCTTCACAAAGTTTTGAAGGACTAATCGCCTGAGAACTTTGTCTTAACACATTGGAGGGTACATCCTTTGTGGTACAAGTAGAGGGTACATCTACTTGGGTTGTTGTGACTGAGAACAAGAGAGGGTACATCTCTTGGGCATCAGTTCTAGTGGAGGGTACATCCACTAGGTTGTTCAAAGAGAACAAGGGAGGGTACATCCCTTGTGGATCTTTGCATGTAAAGGATTTTACATGGTTGAAAAGAAATCCTAAGGACCGCCAGTCGCTTGGGGACTGGATGTAGACACGGGTTTTTGCCGAACCAGTATAAAACTCTTGTGTTTGTCTTCTTCTTCCCTACACTCTTTATTTTCCCCTGTGCACTTTAATGATCGCTTTTACTTTTGGTTAAAGTTTCTATTTATGTTCTTTACTTTTTAGTAAAAGCATAATTAAATCTAGTAACATTAAGAAGGATAAGTTTTAATTAGTAAAGGTTTATTAATAATTAATTCAACCCCCTTCTTAATTATTTCGAGGCCACTTGATCCAACAAGTGGTATCAGAGCAGGTATCTTGTAGAAAGTTAAACCACTTCAAGATTCATGGCCTCTTCAAATTCTTTGTTTCTTGAAGGAAATTCCATCCATAGACCACCTATCTTCAATGGTGAGGGTTACCACTATTGGAAAACCCATATGCAGATTTTCATTAAATCCATAGATTTAAAACTTTGGGAAGCAATAGAAAAAGGACCATACATACCCACTGTAGTAGATGTAAGCACTAGCACCACAACACAAAAACCTAGAGATAAGTGGACTGAAGAAGATAGAAGGAGAATCTAGTATGATCTTAAAGCCAAAAACATTATTACTTCAACACTAGGAATAGATGAGTATTTTAGAGTGTCAAACTGCATAAATGCTAAGGAGATGTGGGATACTCTCCAACTTACACATGAAGGAACTACTAATGTAAAAAGATCTAGAGTCAATACCCTTACACATGAATAGGAATTGTTTAGGATGAACCCTAATGAAAACATCCATAACATGCAGAAAAGATTCACACATATAGTCAACCATCTTGCTTCTTTAGGAAAAATCTTCCCTAATGAAGATCTAATTAATAAAGTTTTAAGATGCTTAAGTAGGGAATGGCAGCCCAAGGTAACTGCTATTTCTGAAAGTAATGATCTTTCTTCTATGTCTCTTGCTACTTTGTTTGGAAGATTGCAGGAACATGAAATGGAACTCCAACGTCTTAATTAAAATGAAGAAACCAACAAAAAGAAAAGAAGTATAGCACTTAAAGCCTCATCATCAATGCAAGAAGAAAATGAAGAAGAAGATTCAGATGATGAAGAAGACTTTTCACTCTTTGTGAAGAAGTTTCAAAAATTTGTCAAGAAGAAAAGAATCGAAAGGCGTCAGAACTTCAACAATGGAAGAAGATCTCAAGAAGACTCTCAAGTTCTTAGATGCTACAAATGCAACCAAATTGGCCACATCAAAGCAAATTGTCCTTCAAATGAAGAATGGCCTGAGAGAAGCGATAAGAAAAGGAATGATGAAAGAAGGACCAAGAAAGCCTACATTGCATGGGTTGACAATGACTCATCCGACGGTTGAAAGAAGGAGATCAACCTTCTAACCAAGGACTATGAGAGTGATGAGAATATCTTTCAAGAAGATTAAACAAAAAGTAAGAGTATGACTTCCATCTTTTGAAGATCTAGACATTTTTATCATGAAAAAGGTAACATCAAAACCATTCTCTTTTTAAAATTTATTTTGGTTGAAATTTTCCATTCAATTAATTTGATTATGATGACTAACAAATTTTTATTTGTTTGTCTTGATTGATTGAAATTGTGATTATGTGGTTAAATGTTCTTGATTGAGTTAATTTTCTTTCTCAAAACATGAAGTCTCCTTTTAAATATTTTGATAATATTTATGATCTTTATTCTTCAATACTTGTGTTGATTATTGTGATATAATTGAATATATATATATATATATATATATATATATATATATATATATATATATATATATATTCCCTTTAAATAATTATGCATGCTTTTGAATATGATATGTGAATTACTTGATTAAGATTCATTCATAAAGTATTTTTTTAAAATATATTTTCTTTGAGAAAGTATTTTGATATTCATTCAAATCCCTTTTCCCTTAAAAGTCAGTCAGCATTTAGTTTTGGCTAAAATGCTCTCTGGTAATCGATTACCACATTAGTGTAATCGATTACAGGCAGTTAAGAAGGGTGTAATCGATTACCAAATACTGTAATTGATTACAACGTGTCCCTGCCCCTATATATTAAAAATTCAAAATCAGAAATCTGCAACTTCTCACTTTTTCGAAAACCCTCGTTCCCAATTCTCCCTTCTGCCATATCTCACTCATTTCTTGTCCAAATCACTCCCCACAAAGCCCAAACTTCATCTTTTTTCTCTCTCATTTGAACCGATTGAAATTTCAAATAATCCCTTCAAATGGCGGAACCATTAAAGAAGCGAAAAGGGTTCTTCGAGTCGGAGTCAACGACATTCCGAGACTCAGGAACACTGATTCCTTCCTCTATTTCCTCTTCCTTATTGTTCTCATCCGAAGAACAGCGGATACGGTACACAAATCTTTTCTCTTCTTGTTCCATTATTGATCCAAAATTCATTGATATGGATTTATTTTAAAATGAGAGTTTTGAATGCATTCAGGCATTTGAAAACTCCAATCTTATTCCTTTCATGTCTTTAAAACTGCATGTTTACTCTGATTTAGTTAAAGCCTTCTATTCAAACCTAGAAATCCAAGAAGGCACTTTAATTTTTGAAGTTTATGGGATTAAAATGGTCATTGACCAATCCCTATTCTATGATTTAACCCAATTATCTAGTGAAGGTGTACCATTTGAAGGTACACTAATTGATGATTGGAAATATGAATTCTCTGTGCATGATGCCCGCCGGTTGGTTTGCACCAACTAAGCGGATATGACCGGAATGCTTCTTGTCGGTTCATTGGCTTTTGAAAGCCGCATCCTTCATTATCTCATTGTGCGTATCTTGCATCCAAGATCTTCAAACCTTGCATAGGTTTCTGAAGAAGATCTTATTGTTATGTGGGCTTTTCATAAAGGCCGACAAATTGATTGGGCACACTTAGTCCGATATCGCATGCATAAGGCATTGTGATTAAATGCTCCATTGCCATATCCACACCTAGTCACTCTCTTTCTTCAACACTTCAACATCCCTCTTGATTCTGAACCTTATGCTTCAATCAAGAGATCCTTTCTAATAGGTACTGCAGTGATTGCATCCTTTGGTTACCGTAAAGAGCATGATGGCTCTTGGGTGAAAAAGGGTGCTCAACCCATCGATGAAGAAGGACACTAACATGGTGGAGAAGATTCCTTTCTTCTTCAAAAGATTTTGGACAGGTTTGATGGTCTTCAAACCTTTGTTGCTGAAAGGTTTAATACCTTGGAGTTACAAGTGGACATGCGATTCAATGAGATGGAGTCAAGGATTACCAAGGTCGAAGAATATGTTTCTTACATTCGTACAAGCTTTGATCTACCACTACCACCGCCACCATCATCTTAGTTTTCTATTATTATTAGTACTTTGATTTCTAGCCGTGTATTTGGCTATATTATTATGACATTTGAACTATTTAGTATTTCTTTTATTTGCATGGTATGATTGAACAATTATGAATTATGTTATATGACTACGTGGTTTTTATATATTTGATCTATTCATGTTTCTTGCTTCATGATTGGTTTATACTCTTTAATGAATGTCTTGTTTATGATTAGTAGTGTATGTATGTTTTTTACTTGTTACGCACTTTGGATTTTTGTTGATGCCAAAGGGGGAGAGAAATATGGATTAAATCAAGAACTCACATAAGAAATCAACTTAATTTCAAGTGAAGCTTAAACTCAAAAACAAAGGGGGAGAATATGGAGAATTAAGTGAGAGATCGACTAGGAAAAAATGTGTGTATGTGTTTCTTGATTTCAGGGTTGTCATCATCAAAAAAGGGGAGATTGTAGAAGCAAGCTTCATGATTGAATCAAGATTGATTCATGATGATGAATCAAGATTGATTCAAGGAGTTTTGATGATAACAAAGATGATGACAAAAAGCCCAAGAGAATGACTTCCAGATTGAGTCAAGAACAATTCAAGAATCAAGAATCAAGTTTCAAGTTTCAAGAATCAAGAATCAAGAACCAAGAATAATCAAGATCAAGATTCAAGACTCAAGATTCAAGAATCAAGAAAAGACTCAATCAAGATAAGTACTAAATTTTTTTTCAAAACATTGAGTAGCACATGAAGTTTTCACAAAAGCTTTTACCAAAGAGTTTTTACTCTCTGGTAATCGATTGCCAGTTTACTGTAATCAATTACCAGTAGCAAAGTTTGTTTTCAAAAGCTTTCAAACTGAATTTACAACATTCCAATTAATTTCAAAATGGTCTAATCGATTACAAGATTTTGGTAATCGATTACCAGTGTGTTTGAACGTTGAAATTCAAATTCAATTGTGAAGAGTCACATCCTTTCACAAAAATGCTTTGTGTAATCAATTACAATGATTTGGTAATCGATTACCAATGATAAGTTTTGAATAAAAATCAAAAGATGTAACTCTTCCAATGGTTTTCAAGTTTTTCTAAAGGTTATGACTCTTCTAATGGTTTTCTTGACCAGACATGAAGAGTCTATAAAAGCAAGACCTTGACTTGCATTTTAGAATTCATTCATAACAATTATTACAATCTTTGAATCTCTTTGAACATCTTCGTCTTCTTCTTCCTTTGCCAAAAGCTTTCTGGTTTTCTAAACCTTGAAAACAAAAGGGTTCTATTCATCTTTTTTATTCCCTTCTCCCTTTGCCAAAAAGAATTCGCCAAGGACTAACCGCCTGAATTCTTTTTGTGTCTCTCTTCTCCCTTTTCCAAAAGAACGAAGGACTAACCGCCTGAATTCTTTTGTGTCTCCCTTCTCCCTTGTCAAAGAATTCAAAATGACAAAGTCTGAGAATTCTTTTGATTCTTCCCTTTCCCATAAACAAAAGATTTCAAAGGACTAACCGCCTGAAAATTCTTTTGTTTCCCTCTTCACAAAGTTTTGAAGGACTAATCGCCTGAGAACTTTGTCTTAACACATTGGAGGGTACATCTACTTGGGTTGTTGTGACTGAGAACAAGAGAGGGTACATCTCTTGTGGATCAATTCTAGTGGAGGGTACATCCACCAGGTTGTTCATAGAGAACAAGGGAGGGTACATCCCTTGTGGATCTTTGCTTGTAAAGGATTTTACAAGGTTGAAAAGAAATCTCAAGGACCGCAGGTCGCTTGGGGACTGGATGTAGGCACGGGTTGTTGCCAAACCAGTTTAAAACTCTTGTGTTTGTCTTCTTCTTCCCTACACTCTTTATTTTCCCCTGTGCACTTTAATTATCACTTTTACTTTTTGACAAGGTTTCTATTTCTGTTCTTTACTTTCTAGTAAAAGCATAATTGAATCCAGTAACATTAAGAAGGATAAGTTTTAATTAGTAAAGGTTCATTAATAATTAATTCAACCCCCCCTTCTTAATTATTCCGAGGCCACTTGATCCAACATTCTCTCCCATGGGAGTGGGGGCTAGGATGTGACCTATGCCTTCCTCCATAATAGTCACTAAGTTCTTCACTTAGGATCTTGCAGGAGTCATGACTACTATAGGAGACATGTTTTTCTTTTCTTAACTCTTTTAGTATTTTCCTTCTTTCTTCTTCCCTTATTTGTTCCCTCTCATCTTGATTTACTTCTGTCATCTCTTTTCCTTTTTCATTTCTTTCTAGTTTTTCTTTCCATAACTTGAGGGAACTCAACTCATCTAATATTCTAGATAGAGGGTCCTTGTAACTAGTACCCTCACCATTAACACAAGATGAATGATGACTCATGTTGGTTCCTAAGTTATGGTTCTTTCTTGTTGGGAGTTTGCAAAAGGTAAAAGCTAGGGTTCAAAAGAACTCAAGATAAGCATGATAAGCAAGAAGAAAGTATGATGCAATAACAAGATAAACTAGGCGTGACTAGTAAAGAAAATAAGCCATGAAAGTAAGCAAGAAATTAAAGGGGAAGAATGTAAACTAGGTGGATCCTAAGAGTGTTTGGATGAACACATTTAAGGTTCCAAACAAAACACTCGCTATCCTAAGGGAACATTGCCTAAAATTATTACACACAAATAGAAGTAGGGTAACCTATTGGAGGCTCCCCAACACCATGATGTAGCTCCATGTGGAGCTTGTAGGCCTTAGATCTTCTTCATCAATGGAGTCCTTTGCTTCTTGAAGTTCAATGGCAGCGGAATGGAGAAGGAAGAAAGATAATTGGAGATGCCACTTCAAGGAGAAGATGAGTCAAACACAAGCTCACCACCATAGAAAGCCATGGATAAGAGCTTGAAGGAGGAGGGGATGAGGGGAGGGAGAAGGAGAGAAGGAGCACAAAAGTTTATACCTCAAATGAGGTCTGAACTTTGAATTATAATTCTCAAATGATCAAAGTTTAAAAAATTCACACATATGGCCTCTATTTATAGCCTAAGTGTCACACAAAATTTGAGGGAAATTTGAATTTCTATTCAAATTTCACTTGAATTTGAAATTGAATTTGTGGAGCCAAATTTTGGAGCCAAAATTTCACTAATTATGATTAGTGAATTTTAGCTATGGTTTAGCCCACTAATCCAAGATCAAGTCCAAGATTCTCCACTAAGTGTGCTTAGGTGTCATGAGGCACGTAAAGCATGAAGGACATGCACAAAGTGTGATTATATGATGTGGCAATAGGGTGTAGCAAGCAATTGCTCACCTCCCTCTCTAAAATTTAATTGGATTGGGCTTCTCCCAATTCAATTAAATTTATTTCCCAACACACACATCAAGTATTCACTTAATGAATGTGAAATTACAAAACTACCCCTAATACAAAAACTAGTCTAGGTGCTCTAAAATACAAGCTAGGGCTGAAAAATCCTACATTTCTAGGGTACCCTACCTACATTATGGAGCCTTAAATACAAGGCCCAAAATTAATGAAACCTTAATCTAATATGTACAAAGATAAGTGGGCTTATACTTAGCACATGGGCCCGAAATCTACCCTAAGGCTCATGAGAACCCTAGGGCCTTCTCTTGCATCTTTGGCCCAATCTTCTTGGAGTCTTCTATCCAATGCCCTTGGGGGGTAGGATTGCATCATTCCCCCCCCCCCCTTGAAAAGGATTTGACCTCAAATCCAGAGGTTCTTGAAACTCTGGGCTTCTTCCTTCAACACCTGTAAGAAGAATAAAAACATATATATTAGTGGTGTTTGGTATGTTGGAGTAAGGTAAGGTCTGAAAACCCATTTCTTGGGCATCTTCCCATGAGGGAACATGGTTCCTCACCAACTCAATGAGTGGTGCTAGAAGTATAGAAAAATATGGGACAAACCTTTTGTAAAAGTTTGTTGAGTCATGGAAGCCCCAAATTTTCCTTATACTTGGTGGAGTGGGCCACTTAGGAATGACCTTTATTCTTTTAGGGTTCGTGGGAACCCCTTGATCACTATTTAAAAAATTAAGGAAAGTAATGCAATAAAACATACCTTTTTTTGTATTTTCATGTTGATTATTCCTACCAAAAAGTACGACAAACCTAAGGTGTCCCATATGAGCCCCTAAGTTTGTATTGAAACTAAAAATAAGAACAAACCTACCTAATGAGTCTCTAATATGATGGCAAACAAAGAGTTGTTCAACCTTCATTTCCCAATCTAAGTAGGCCTCAAAATTATCTTTTCCATGGAAATATGGGAAGCTAATGTTAACCTCTTGAGGCCTTCTATCTTTTTCTCTTCTTTGGGAATGATGTTTAGTATGTGAACTATAGCGCCCTCTATAATAGTCACCAAGTTCTTCACTTAAACTCTTGCAAGAGTCATGACTACTGTAGGAGGCATGTTTTTCTCTTTTCATTTCTTTCATTATTTTTCTTTTTTCTTCCTCTCTTATTTGTTCTCTCTTATGTTGATTTATTTCTACCCTCTCTTTTCCTTTTTCTTTTCTTTCTATTTTTTCTTTCCATAACTTGAGGGAACTCAACTCTTCTAAGATTCTAGATAGAGGGTCCTTATGACTAGTACCCTCACCATTAACACTAGATGAATGATGACTCATGTTGGCTCCTTTGTGATTCTTTCTTGTTGGGGTTTGTAAAATGTAAAATCTAGGGTTCAAAAGAACTCAAGATAAGCGTGATAAGTAAGAAGAAATTATTATGTAATTACAAGATAAACTAGGCGTGACTAGTAAAGAAAATAAGCTATGAAAGGAAGCAAGAAATTAAAGTGCAAGAAATGTAAACTAGGCGAATCCTAAGAGTGTTTGGATGACCACATTTAAGGTTCCCAACAAAACACTCACTATCCTAAGGGGAAAATTACCTAAAATTATTACACACAAATGGAAGTTTGGTAACCTATTGGAGGCCCCCAAAACACTTTCAATGAAAGGCCTTTTCGTTACAAAATTTGAAAGGAATGGAGGTAAGTAAATTGCCAATTACAAAATTACAAAACAGTCCTCAATTTTGGTGGTTGTGCTCTCTTTGGTGATTCACTCAATTTGGAGGGCTTCTTAGTCCAATATCTCTTAAGGTGATTGACCCCTTGCTTCTTGATTCAAATTCTTCAATTGATGGCACCTATCCTCCTTTCCAATTCCCTATATGGCAACTCACAAACAAGGAAACAAAGAGACAAGCAATAACCAAAGACCAACAAAAATGAAATGAAAGATAAACCAATAGAGTTTTAAAAAGAAATTTTCAAGGATTATTCAACAATTAAAGCAATGAAAAGCACATAAAAGCAAGCTTGGACTCAAAGAGAAACCTAGAATGGCTCTATAGTAGTGTAAAAAAAATTAGACTCAAGAAACCTCTAGTTTTTGGCACTTGTTTTCACACTAATTTTCAATTTAAATTTCAGAACTATGATTGGTATAAAATAGGCACAAATTATAGAACAAATTTTGAGCCAAAACAATAAGCACACTTCCTTTTCACTTTTTTTTTTCTGGACACTGATTTTCCTGCCAACTTGTGTGATTTTTCGTATTTTTTCCTTTTATTAAAATCACTTGGTTATTTTTTTTTATAATTTTTGTCTAGATGTCTAGAAAATTCAGTAAACATTTCAGCTCAAAATTCGCAATGACCAATTCCCAGTAATTTTTACAAGTACGTATGTTCAAGCTGCCAGCACCAGCGGATTTCAACCTAGAAATCAAGAGTAGTGTTTATTTTGCTTAAGGCTTGGATAATTACAATTTGTGTTTGCTTATGCTCAAATGTCTTGAATAAAAAAATTCAAGAGAGCTTAAGACTTATTTTGATTCACAAATCCAGCCACAACTCAGCACCACAACTCAATTTCTTCATAGGCATCATATAGGAAACTTAGAAAACAAAACAAAGTCCAACAACAAGACTACTTCTAGGAATTGATTTAGAACATGTTTTGAACTAAATAACATGCATGAATTAGATTCAAAATTCAAAAGATAGGATAAGAATGACAAGAATACATGAACAAATGTATCTAGAATTCAATCAACAAAATCAAAATTCAACACAAACTTAGAACATAATGTGACAATTATTATGACTAAACATGACTCTAAGACAACATGGAATAAGTGTTTTACACTTAGATTTTTGTGTTTTTTTTTTCTAATCAATATTTTGAAAGAAAATTCAGATCTAAAGGTTAAGAACAAGAATATTATGACTGAAAAATGATAGAACCTAAAATCACCACAAAAACATGATTCAAGAGTAGATCTATAAAATTTGAACCATTGAAATGCAAGAACAAGTGTAGATCTAAGATTTAATCGGTTTATTTTTTTGAATTTACCCTAAACAGAAACAAACCACAAGACAATGGAGGATATACATGGAGAATAAGATGAAGAACAATTAATTAAAGTGAATTGACCGAACAAAAAGATAGAGGAAGCAAAAGAACATCACCTTGATGAAGATGCTCTTGATACCACATGATGTAGCTCCATGTGGAACTTGTAGGCCTTGGATCTTCTTCATCAATGGAGTCCTTTGCTTCTTGAAGTTCAATGGCAGTGGAATGGATAAGGAAGAAAGATGATTGGAGATGCCACTTAAAGGAGAAGATGAGTCAAACACAAGCTCACCATCATAGGAAGCCATGAATAAGAGCTTGAAGGAGGAGAAGATGAAGGGAGGGAGAAGGAGCATGAAATTTTGTACCTCAAATGAGGTCTGAACTTTGAATTATAATTCTCAAATGATCAAAGTTAAAAAAATGCACACACAAGGCCTCTATTTATAGCCTAAGTGTCACACAAAATTGGGGGGAAATTTGAATTTCTATTCAAATTTCACTTGAATTTGAAATTGAATTTGTGGAGGCAAATTTTGGAGCCAAAATTTCACTAATTATGATTAGTGAATTTTACCTATGGTTTAGCCCACTAATCCAAGATCAAGTCCAAGATTCTCCACTAAGTGTGCTTAGGTGTCATGAGGCATGTAAAGCATGAAGGACATGCACAAAGTGTGACTATATGATGTGGAAATGGGGTACCACAAGCAATTGCTCACCTCCCCCTCTAAAATTTAGTTGGATTGGGCTTCTCCCAATTCAATTAAATTTCTCTCCCAACACACACATCAAATAGTGCACTTAATGAACGTGAAATTACAAAACTACCCCTAATACAAAAACTAGTCTAGGTGCCCTAAAATACAAGCTAGGGCTGAAAAATCCTACATTTCTAGGGTACCTTACCTATATTATGGAGCCCTAAATACAAGGCCGAAAATTAATGAAACCTTAATCTAATATGTACAAAGATAAGTGGGCTCATACTTAGTCTATGAGCTCGAAATCTACCCTAAGGCTCATGAGAACCCTTGGGCCTTCTCTTGCATCTTTGGCCCAATCTTCTTGGAGTATTCTATCCAATGCCCTTGGGGGGTAGGATTTCATCACAAAGTTCCAATGAAAGGCCTTTTTGTTACAAAATTTGAAAACAATGAAGGTAAATGTACAAGTGTCCAATTACAAGTAAATTGCCAATTACAAAATTAAAAAAAAGTCCTCGATTTTGGTGGTTGTTCTCTCTTTGGTGTTTCACTCAATTTAGAGTGCTTCTTAGTCCAATATCTCTTAAGGTGGTTTGCCCCTTGCTTCTTGACTCAAATTCTTCTATTGATGGCACCAATCCTCCTTTCCAATTCCCTATATGGCAACTCACAAACAAGGAAACAAAGAGACAAGCATTAACCAAAGACCAAAAAAAATGAAATGAAAGCTAAACCAATAGAGTTTTAAAAAGATATTTTCAAGGATTATTCAACAATTATAGTAACGAAAAGCACATAAAAGCAAGTGAGGACTCAAAGAGAAAGCTAGAATGGCTTTAAAGTAGAGTAAAAAAAACGAAAAAAAATAAGACTCAAGAAACCTCTAGTTTTGGCACTTGTTTTCACACTACTTTCCAATTGAAATTTCAAAACTAAGATTGGTCTAGAATAGGCACTTGTTTAAAATTTTTCCTGGACACTGATTTTCCTGCCAAATTGTATTATTTTTCTTATTTTTTCCTTTTATCTAAATCACTTGGTTCTTTTTTCTAATTTGTGTCTAGATGTCCTGAAAATTAAGTAAACATTTCAGCTGAAAATTTGTAGTGAACAATTCCCAGTAATTTTTACAAGTTCGTATGTTCAAGCTGCCAGCACCAGTGATTTCAGACTTCGAATTTTTCTTAAGCATGGTATATTGATTGCCTTAGGTTTACTTTCAACTTTCCTATGTATGTTAAACTCACTAGGCCTGTTTACCACAGTTTAAAGAGTTCAATATTCACTTAGGATTAAAATTTCAGCCAACAATTCAATCACCAAAACTCAAATTCACAATTGACACAATCATAAGGAAACCTAAAAGTTCAAGAAAAGGTTCACAATCAAAGACTCTCTAAGAATTATGCATGAACATGTTAAGGACCAATTAACATGCAAGATTTGACTCAAATCAAATAATAGGATAAAAAAAATTTCACACACTCATGAACAAATGAGTTAGACAAAGAAACAAGAAAAATAAAATTCAGCACAACATAAGGAATCTTATGTGACAAGTTTCATGACTAGGCATGACTTCTATGACAAAACTACAATAGGTGAACATGTCACTCTAGATTTTTGAGGTTTTCTTCAACTTTAATGTTTTTGCGAGAATTTTATGGTTCAGGTTTCAACCACAAAAAATAGCAATACAAAACTCAAAGGAAACTAAACTCAACACAATTCATGGTTCAAGAACAAGAATAAGAAATTTGAAGCATAGAAAATCAAATCTAGCTTCTATAGCAAGTTTCATCGGTGGAATTTCTAAAAAATCATGTTAACAACATTCAGCACAAGACATGTGAGGAGATACATGGAGAAAAATAAAGAAACAACAATGGAGAAGAAGGTAAAGCTGAAAATTAATGGAGGTTTAAGGAGCACCTCCTTGAAGCTCTTGTGCTCTGATTACCACTTGATGGAAGCTTGCTCGAGAAGCTTCTATGGAAGCTAGATCTTTGAGATTCAATAAGGACCTTCAATGGTGATTTTCAGCCATGGAGTTGTAGCAGAAGATAAAGGAGAAGAGGTGAGAGGAGGCTCCATCCACTAGAGAATAAGCCATGGAAAGAGAAGCTTCACCACCAAGAGTGCCTTGGATAAGAAGCTTAGAGAGGAAGCTTCAATGGAGGAAGAGAATGACAAAGAGAGAGAGAGAGAGAGAGAGAAAGTGACATGGAAATTGAAGGAGAATAGGGAGAGAAGTTGAACTTTGAAGTGCGTCTCACAAGTTTCACAGTCATCAAAGTTATGACAAGTGTTACACATGTCTCTATTTATAGCATAGCACATGGGAAGCTTCCTTGAGAAGCAAGGAAGGTAGCTTCCTTGAGAAGCTAGAGGAAGAAAGATTCCTTGAGAATCTAGGGGGGCTACTCACACCACTCCAATAGCTAAGCTCACCCTATGCCAAAATACATGAAAATACAATGGGAAGCTTCCTTGAGAAGCAAGAAAGGTAGCTTCCTCGGGAAACAAGGAGGAAAACTTCCTTGAGAAGCTAGAGGGGGGCTACTCACACCCCTCTAATAGCTAAGCTCACCCTCATGCCAAAATTCATGAAAATACAAAAAAGTCCCTACGACAAAGACTACTCAAAATGCCCTAAAATACAAGGCTAAAACCTTATACTACTAGGGTACCCTTAACTTGTAGGGTAGGGTGCCCTTAATTTCTAGGGTACCCTACAAACCTAAAATGGCCAACATACAAGGCCCAGAAGAAGGAAAACCTATTCTAATATTTACAAAGAAAAGTGGACCCAACCTTGGCCCATAGGCTCAGAAATCTACCCTTAGGTTCATGAGAACCCTAGGGCCTTCTTCAACAGCTCTAGCCCAATCCTCTTGGAGCCTCTTGCTCATGGCTCTTGTGACTGGTACCTTCCTAGGGAGGATTGCATCAATCCTTTTTGCACTATTTCATTTATTATTGTTTAACGCATCAACTAGAATCTGCTCAGGCTTGTGAATCTGCCTTTGTCTACATCTTTTGCCGAGACAGCCATTCCCAACTTTGATCAATATTTGTATGAACATTCTTCATAATCCTCACCTTGTAGCTTAACTTAGATGACCACACTTTTTGGGTTGTCGTTTGAACTCAATGGAGATGGAGTTTTCTTCACCATATGAAATCATTATGACTCACATTTATCTTCTATGTTTTTTATTCATATTTGATCGGCTATCTTCTGTATGACTTTATGCCATTTTCACATTCTTAGTAGTTAGCACCCACTCTTGGTGAAAGCCTAGATGACTCTGGTATCATGTCAAGATAGGAGAAATGATTATTTTCCTCATTTACATTCACAAGTGTCTGTACATTCTTTACAAGTAAAATTTGAGTTAAAAAAAGAAGGAAATGATAAGTTCTAATAGATCCTATAATTATAATTACAGTAACTAGGAAAGAAAAAATCAGTCATATCCAAGCACTTGGGAAATCCTCCGTTAAAACTTAGCTGCCAATTAAGAAGGGAAAGCCAAGCCACTTAAATACTCCGCTGAACATCCCATAATACCTTATCCTTATGAAAAAAGTTGACTATTACAGTAAATGATGAAAACAAGCTACTATCGATATGGTTAATAATCCTAAGAATAAAGATATAGTTAAGATGCAATAAGAATTTTCATCATTATCTAATGAACTAAGGTGTGTGGTGACTATCACACATTCTACTTTGAGAGCCTTATATAAAAAAGTAGAAGTAGGTTTCTTTATGAGCTGTTTCATTCTTGGTTTAATTCAAATTCACTCATAACCATAACTTAAGGATTTAAATAACAGACCTCATCATGCTCAACTATAGCATAACTATGAAACCTTGCTTTAACTTGTGTAATTGACAAAAAATGCCAACAGAAAAACATGGTTCTCCCACACTGAATTACTTCTTTGTTTCAAAACATGCCTTGAACTTGTGGCAGCTATTGTGTAGTCTCTTCTCCTTTTCTGTCTTCCCTTTAGTTGGGTTGGCTTGGCTTCTAGTTAATTGTCCTTATTTTGGTTTATCCTTTTAACCACTGCAGTTTTCTTGTATTACATTATTGATTGAATGTATCTTCCATTCTTCCTATGAATAGGTATGAAACATGGTTTGCTTTAAGACCAAAGGAGAGTGATGAGTTACTAGTTCAGAAGGTGCAGGGTTTTATGGAAGTTTAATTTTCACATAGGAGAAAAAGAATAATGGGAGAACTAGAAACCTGTAGAGTTAGTAGGCTAATTTTTTTTATGAAAATTTCAGTCTTAATATTCATAAAAAATAAAAAACAATTGGAAAAATGGCAATAATAATTATTCAATAAATGTTGTCTTATTTTCTTACTTTGTTTCTTATGAGTGGTTATATGTGGTAGGGCTATAACTTATATCCTTTGTATGGCCTAAAATGAAGTAGAAAAATATTTTTTTGGCTTCAAAAAATGGTAATATTTCTCCTTTTTTTTAAGCAGTATAAAAATGAAAAAGAAAGGAATGATGAAATGACTTGAAACTAATTGCTTAATTAGAAATAACAAATTTTGCAATCTTTACTAATGTATTAAAAATATTTGCTTTTGCCAAAATATGTTAGTTTAAATGTCTCAAATTCGAAATCTACTTGTTATCAAAAATTAAAATTTCAAAATGATTATGAAAATTGATGCAATCCTACCCCGCAAGGGCATTGGATAGAAGACTCCAAGTAGATTGGGCCAGAGATGCAAGAGAAAACCCTAAGGTTCTCATGAGCCTTAGGGTAGATTTCGGGCCCATGGGTTAAGTATGAGCCCACTTATCTTTGTCCATATTAGATTAAGGTTTCATTAATTTTGGGTCTTGTATTTAGGGCTCCATAATGTAGGTAGGGTACCCTAGAAATGTAGGATATTCTAGCCCTTGTATTTTAGGGCACCTAGACTAGTTTTTGTATTAGGGGTAGCTTTATAATTTCACATGAATTAAGTAAATATTTGATGTGTGTGTTGAGAAATAAATCTAATTGAATTGGGAGAAGCCCAATCCAATTAAATTTTAGAGGGGGAGGTGAGCATTTGCTTGCTACACCTCATAGCCACATCATATAGTTACACTTTGTGCATATCCTTCATGCTTTACATGCCTCATGACACCTAAGCACACTTAGTGGAGAATCTTGGACTTGATCTTGGATTAGTGGGCTGAACCATATCTGAAATTCACTAATCATAATTAGTGAAATTTTGGCTCCAAAATTTAGCTCCACAAATTCAATTTCAAATTCAAGTGAAATTTGAATAGAAATTCAAATTTCCCTCCAATTTTGTGTGACACTTAGGCTATAAATAGAGGCTATGTGTGTGCATTTTTCGAACTTTGATCATTTAAAAATTAAACTTCAGATTTCAGAGCTCTCTTAGAGCACAAAATTTCGTGCTCTTCTCTCCCTCTCCCTTCATTCATATCCTTTTTCCTCCTAGCTGTTATCCATGGCCTCCTATGGTGGTAAGCTTCTTCTAGACTCATCTTCTCCTTGAAGTGGCATCTCCTCTCTCTCTTCCTTCTCCATTCTGCTGCCATTCATCTTCCAAGAAGCAAAGGAATCCATTGATGAAGAAGATCCTAGGCCTACAAGCTCCAGTGGAGCTTACGTCTTGTGGTATCAGAGCATCTTCATCTAGGTGATATTCTTTTGCTTCCTCTATCTTTTTGTTTGGTGAATTCTCTTTAATTCCTTGTTCTTCATCTTATTCTCCATGTATATCCTCCACTGTCTTGTGGTTTGGTGCTGTTTAGAGTAGATTCAAAAAAAAGATAAACCGATTAAATCTTAGATCTACACTTGTTCTTGCATTTCTATGGTTCAAATTTTGTAGATCTACTCTTGAATCATGTTTTTGTGTTGATTTTAGGTTCTATCATTTTTCATTCATAATATTCTTGTGCTGAACCTTGGATCTAAATTTTCTTCCAAAATATTGATTAGAAAAAAAAACACAAAAATCTAAGTGTAAATCACTTAATCCATGTTGTCTTAGAGTAATGTTTAGTCATAGTAATTGTCACATTATGTTCTAAGTTTGTGTTGAATTTTTATTTTGTTGATTGAATTCTAGATACATTTGTTCATGTATTATTGTCATTCTTAGCCTATCTTTTGAATTTTGAGTCTAATTCATGCATGTTATTTAGTTCATAACATGTTCTAAATCAATTCCTAGAAGTAGTCTTGTAATTGAACTTTTTTGTTTTTTTTTGTTTTCTAAGTTTCCTACATCATGCCTATGATGAAGTTGAGTTGTGGTGCTGAGTTGTGGCTGGATTTGTGAATCAAATAAGTCTTAAGCTCTCTTGAATTGTGTTATTCAAGATAATTGAGCATAAGCAAACACAAATTGTAACTATCCAAGCCTTAAGCAACATAAACACTACTCTTGATTTCTAGGTTGAAATCGCTGGTGCTGGCAGCTTGAACATACGAACTTGTATAAATTACTGGGAATTGGTCACTACGTGTTTTGAGCTGAAACCTTTACCAAATTTTCTAGACATCTGGACCAAAATTATAAAAAAAGAACAAAGCGATTTGGATAAAGGGAAAAAATAATAAAAATCACACAAATTGGCAGAAAAATCAGTGTCGAGGAAAAAAAAGTGAAAGGGAAGTGTGCTTGTTGTTTTGGCTCAAAATTTGTTCTATAATTGGTGCCCACTTTATACCAATCCTAGTTCTGAAATTTCAATTGAAAATTATTGTGAAAACAAGTGCCAAAACTAGAGGTTTCTTGAGTTTTTTTTTTAGTTTTTCTACTCTACTCTAGAGCCATTATAGGTTTCTCTTTGAGTCCTATCTTGTTTTTGTGTGCTTTTCATTACTTTAATTGTTGAATAATCCTTGAAAATTTGTCTTGTTAAAACTCTATTGGTTTAGCTTTAATTTCATATTTTTTGGTCTTTGGCTATTGCTTGTCTCTTTGTTTCCTTGCTTGTGAGTTGCTATATAGGGAATTGGAAAGGAGGATTGGTGCCATACCTTGAAGAATTTGAATCAAGAAGTAAGGGGCCAACCACCTTAAGAGCTATTGGACTAAGAAGCACTCCAAATTGAGTGAAACACAAAAGAGAGAATAGCCACCACAATTGAGGACTTTTTTTTTTGTAATTGGCAATTTGCTTTGCTTTCAAATTTTGTAACAAAAAGGTCTTTCATTGAAAGTAAGTTGGGAGCCTCCAATAAGAGAGGAAGAAATAAGTCAAGATGAAAGAGAGAAAATAAGAGAGGAAGAAAGAAGAAAAATAATGAAAGAAATGAAAAGAGAGAAACATGCCTCCTATAGTAGTCATGACTCTTGCAAGAGTTTAAGTGAAGAATTTAGCGACTATTATAGAGGGCGCCATAGTTCACATACTAAACATCACTCCCAAAGAAGAGAAAAGGATAGAAGGCCTCAAGAGGTTAAGATTAGCCTCCTATATTTCCATGGAAAAGATAATGTTGAGGCTTACTTAGATTGGGAAATGAAGGTTAAACAACTCTTTGCTTGCCATCATATTAGCGAAGAAAGAAAAGTTCCATTGGCTACCCTTAGCTTTCAAGGGTATGCCCTCTATTAGTGGACTTCCCTTGTTAGGGAACGAAGGATTAATGGGGATCCTGAAATAGAGTATTGGAATGATCTTAAGAGTGCCCTTAGGAAGAGGCACATTCCCTCCTACTATGAAAGGGAGCTTATGGACAAGCTCCAAAGGCTTAGACAAGGGAGTATGAGTGTTGAAGAATATAGACAACAAATGGAACTACTCCTTTTAAGAGTTGGACTTAGGGAGGAGGAAAGAACAAGCATATCTAGGTTCCTTAGTGGGCTTAATATGGAAGTGAGGGATAAGGTTGAACTCCTTCCATATAGAGACCAAGATGAGCTAGTCCAACTTTGTATAAGAGTGGGGCAACAACTTAAAAGAAAGCCTTCTTCAAAATCTTATGGCTTTCACTCTTATCCAAGGAAGGACCAAGCCCAAGGAATTTTGGGGGCTGCACCTTCAAAACCCAAGGAAGATAAGGGTAAGACCATAGAGAAATCCACCCCTAAGACAAGTTCCGAAGAAAGGACTAGCAACATTAAATGCTTCAAATGTCTTGGGAGAGGTCACATTGCCTCTCAATGCCCCACAAAGAAAAACATGATTATGAGGGGTCAAAACATTTATAGTAGCCAAGATGAGGCTACTACTTCACCTTCCTCTAGTGAAAGTGAAGAAGAAAAAGGGGAAGAATCTAGTGAAGAAATCTACCCCCAAGAAGAAGGACAACCTTTAATGGTTAAGGAGGAGTGTAAGGAAGTAAGTGTCTCCTCCAAGAGCTTAGCTTTGAAGGAAAGACATTTTGAAATAAAGACAAATATTAAAGAAATTTTCCTTCTTAGACAACCTCTACATTTTCTCCTTTGTAAAAAGACAGTTGTTAGCATTGCCACACCTCTTGGGCTTGAGTTTATTCCTCAAGTAAAGGAGTTGTTGGATGAGGGTTTGGTTCGCAAGAGCTTAAATCCTTGTGCTTTGTTGGTGCCCAAAATAGGTATTATTAGGCACCAAATCCATAAAATAGGTGGTATGATGAATGTGACTGGGGTTCTGACTTTGCTGGTGCAATTTGTAACGGTAGAACGACTCATTCAGCTGCCACTGCCCTTGTTGATTAGCCGCCTGTTGGCTAGTCACGTGATGCATATACTTGTGCATCTAGAGTTCTATCCTTTGCAGGCAATCGGAGATGGACCTCAGAGACGGTACCTCCTCTTGAGGCGGCAGTGGCGCATCTGCAGCTTGCTGTTGGTCCTCCTCTAGCTGCTACAGTTCCTGGCCCTGCACCTGCCTGGGGACGCATTATTTCTCGATGAAGGACCTGTTAATAGGTGGCCGAAAGACCCGCTGGGGGCGACGGGCACTCCGTAGAACTAGCAGAGGCCCATCATCAGAGTGGGAAACCCAGGGCCCTGTTGGACTTCTCCAGGTCCACAGGGTGTCTCGTAGGCACCGTCCCTGCAAACTGATAAATCGCGTCAGAAATCAACTGAGCCACGTGCACACTCACCTATGTCAAAATGGCATAAACCAACTGACACTTTGGCAGGGGGAGGTCAGAGTTCTGGTCGCTGGGCAGAATATTGCTAAGTAGCAACGTCATCCATATCCATGTAAGGCTGTGTTAGTCGGTGAATACGACTAACTTTTGTGTATAAAACTTGTGTAAATTTTATCAAACTCCTCCAATTTATGGTTATTTTGTAGTGTTATAAGTTCTTTTAGTTAAAGATAGGTAATAAATACTTAGTAATTCTGTTTTGTGTTTAATAATCATTTTCTCTCAATTTCAGGTTAACTAGGCAAGTCTGTGAAGTGCTGATTTTCACACACTCGCTAAGCCAATATGTTGGTTTAGCGAGCCATCCACTAAGCACAACATTCCTTGGCTAAGCGGGAGGAAGAATCTGGAAGAAGGATGAGCTATGCATGTTCGCTGAGTGAAGGGTCATCCCGTTAAGCGCACCGCTTCAGTCCATCTGTTGATCGAGAAAAGCACGCGCTAAACTGATATTCACTAATGTGCGCTGAGCGGATCCGAGTTGCGCTAAGCGCACGAGCACAAACAAAGCCACCTATTTAAGCCTGAAATCAGATTTAGAGAGGGAGTTTGGCCATTTTCTCAAGGAGCTTCTGCATGTGAGAGATTCTAGAGAGAGAAAGGTCCAAGTTCCAGAGAGTTTGAGAGATTTTGTTGTGTGAAGATTTGTAGAGACCAGAGCTTGAAGAGGAAGCCGTCCTGAGAGCTTGAGATGACTTTGTGAGTGATTGTGAGGTCCTAGAGGTGGAGGAGACATCCCCACTACTTGTATTTCTGCAATCTTTCATCATTCTCTTCTCTTTGTTGTAAAGGAAGCTTCCCAGTTATGGAAAGCTAAATCCTCTGTTGGATCTTCCTTGTAGGTATTTGATGTAAATATCTTTTTATCTATTAAATGATGTTTTGTGTGTTCACTGTGCTACCAGAACTTCATTCTACCATGCTTTTGCGTTGATCACGTAGATGCATGTGTTTTTAGGATCATTCAACAGTGGAAACTGGTCAGGTTCTTAGAACTTGATAGGGTAGGGCTAGTTTGTCGTATTTTCACAAGGAATCGGGGTACAGTAACCTAGTTGTTGTATGTTTGTCTTAATGTGGTCCTGGCTGAGTTTAGTCCAACAAGAGGAATCTGCGGATGATGCTTAATTAGGATTAGGCTAGACTATCATAAGGAATTGGGGTTTAGCATTTCAAGAGACACCATAGAACGCATGAGCATTTTTAAGTAGAGAATATCCCTCTAGCATCAGGCACCTATTAGGAAGACCAACGTGTTGTCTACTTGTTTTTACGCATCATTTCTCACGTGATTTTTCCCTTTTTAATAGTTAGTTTACACATCTGTTCATATAAATATGTCTCTTTTCACACTAGACACCTATTCACTGAAATAGCTTTACCAGGTAACACAAGTTCCCCGAGAGTTTGATACTCGGTTCTTACCATTTTATACTACTTGTGCGATCCGGTGCACTTGCCGAAAGCGGAACAAGTTTTTGGCACCGTTGCCGAGGAACTTCTTTTTATTTGGAAAGTTAGATCGCTTTTAGGTGTCTATTCTTTATTCATTATTCTTTGATTATATGTGAATATTTGTTCTCAATTCCTATTTGTCTTCTAATATTGGATTGGATAACCGATGTGTCTGTTAGTATTTTGTATGTATAGAATCTCCTACAGTTGGCTTAATTATTTCTAAGGAAGACAAATCTCTTACCGCTGTATCATGAAGATTGGTATCTCTATTCCACTAATAAATTGTGATTTTGCTAGAGGAGAGCATCATTAGGACAATTGCTATTTTTATTCTATCAATAACTTTAATCGGAGGTAGGAATTGGCCATGTAGAACTATTATGAGAAAGGGAGAGCTCCTGATCTTGAAAGTGTATTGGTAGACTTCATGATGTACCAAACTAGCTCTAAAGGCGATTGTTATTCCATACAACAACAAGGAAACTCAATTTGAAAGGGGCTATTCTTCTGCAGATTATCAATGGGAGTCAAAATGGCAACCTTATTAACACAATGAAGCAGAAGGATTGTCTAATCTGGATGACCTGCTAATGCAATTCATAGATACTGTAGATTCAATGCAACAAGCTTTAAAAAGAACTAAAACTCAGCTTGGCAAGTTGGTAGATGACATGACTAAAGTTGTGGACAGAAGAGAAGAAGAGTATGCAAATATTGAAGCACATCAAGAAAGCATTCTTCAAGTTACCACAATCCATCATCAATTGATCAACGAAGAAGAAAAGGGTGAAGTTTCCAGTACTCCAGAATATCCTTGCATGGCAACTGCTGGTTATGTTGTAGGTATAGATAAAGGTTGATTGGAACTCAGTGTGGAGGATCAAAAAATCTCTTTTGACCTCTTTGAAGCCATGAAACACTCAGATATGGGTGATGCCTATTTTGAAGAAGAAGAGCTGGAGCAGGAAATAGCATCATCAACTTCAACCATGATACTATAGTTTCCTTTGGAAAAAGAACCTGAAAATGTGATAGATTGCTTAGTTTATGATGAAGAGCTTGATGATCCAAAAAACAATTATGTTAGTCATATGGCTTTTGAAGAATTAAAAAATTTTAGACCAACAAAAAAGCCCAAAGCAGAATTAAATACCCTTCCAGCGCATTTAAAGTATGTGTTCTTGGAGAATAATGACATTAAACCTGTTATAATTAGCAACTCTTTCGAGCCCGTGAGACAACCTCAGAGAAGATTGAATCCTATAATGAAAGAAGAAGTAAGAAAAGAAGTGCTTAAGTTACTAGAGGCAGGGCTCATGTACCCAATCTCAGATAGCTCATGGGTTAGTCCGGTTCAAGTTGTTACAAAAAAAGGAGGGATGACAGTGGTAAAAAATGATAGAAATGAGCTAATTCCTACAAGAACAGTCACCGGATGGAGAATGTGTATTGATTATAGGAAGCTCAATGAAGCCATAAGAAAAGACCATTACCCGCTTCCTTTCATGGATCAAATTCTTGAGAGACTTGCAGGGTAATCCTTCTACTGTTTTTTGGACGGATACTCAGGTTACAATCAGATTGCAATAGATCCTCTGGATCAAGAAAAAACAGCGTTTACATGTCCTTTCAGTGTTTTTGCTTATCGCCGTATGCCGTTCGGTTTATGTAATGCCCCTGCTACTTTCCAGAGATGTATGATGGCAATTTTTGATGACATGGTAGAGAAATGTATCGAAGTTTTTATGGATTATTTTTCGGTCTTTGGTGCATCTTTTGGAAATTGCTTAGTGCTGTGAAGAATCTAATTTAGTGCTTAATTGGGAAAAATGTCACTTTATGGTTCAAGAAGGTATTGTGCTGGGACACAAGATCTCTAAAAGAGGAATTGAGCTGGATAAAGAAAAACTAGATGTTATTGATAAACTTCCACCCCCAGTTAATGTAAAAGGCATATGTAGTTTTTTGGGTCATGCTGGATTTTATCGGCGATTCATTAAAGACTTCTCCAAAATTGCTAAAACCCTAAGCAATCTGTTGAACAAGGAGGTTGTGTTTGTATTCAATGAAGAATGCTTAGAATCCTTTAACACTCTCAAAGCCAAATTGGTTTCTGCTCCTGTGATTACAACACTAGACTGGGGACAAGAGTTTGAATTGATGCTCAGATTAACTATGCCACCAATGAGAAAGAATTGTTGGCAATTGTGTTTGCACTTGAGAAATTTTGATCTTAGATAGTGATTTACACTGATCACGCAACAATAAAATATTTGTTGCGCAAAGCTGATTCCAAGCCATAATTGATTAGATGGATACTGCTGCTTCAAGAATTTGATTTAGTCATCAAGGACAGGAAAGGTTCTGAAAATGTGGTAGCAGACCACTTATCCAGATTGGTGAACGAAGATGTCACTTCAAAAGAGGATGAAATAAGAGATAAATTTCCTAATGAATCATTGTTTTTGATTGCAGGGAGACCTTGGTTCGCTGATATGGCTAATTTCAAGGCAGCAGGTGTCATACCGAAAGATCTCAATTAGCAGCAGAGAAAGAGATTCTTCTATGATGCTCGACATTACATTTGGGATGATCTACACTTGTTCAAAGTAGGTGTAGATAATCTCCTTCGAAGATGTGTAACAAGCAAGGAGGCCAAGGGCATATTGTGGCATTGTCACAATTCACCATGTGGCGGGCATTATGGCGGAGACAAAACAACAGCTAAGGTTTTACAGTTAGGATTTTTCTGGCCAACACTTTTTAAAGACGCCCATCACCATGTCTTAAAGTGTGACCAATGTCAGAGAATGGGGGGAATTTCCCGAAGGAATGAATGCCTCTGCAAAACATTATGGAAGTTGAAGTTTCTGATTGTTAGGGTATCGACTTCATGGGTCCATTTCCTTCATCTGCAGGAAATGAATACATTTTGGTAGCTATTAATTATGTGTCTAAATGGATGGAAGCTATGGCCACTTCAAGGAATGATGCTAAGACTATGGTGAAATTTATCAAGAAGAATATCTTTGCTCGATTTGGGGTACCTCGAATCTTAATCAGTCATGGTGGTTCACATTTTTGTAATACTCAACTTCTAAAAGTGTTGAGTCAATACCATGTGAATCATAGAGTGGCGTCCCCCTACCATAGTCAAACTAATGGGCAAGTCGAAGTATCCAACAGAGAATTAAAGAAAATACTAGAAAAAATAGTGGCATCAACCAGAAAAGATTGGTTAGCCAAATTAGAAGATGCACGGTGGGCCTATAGAACTACATACAAAACTCCAATTGGTTTGTCTCCTTTTCAACTGGTGTATGGCAAATCATGTCATTTACCAGTCGAAATGGAACACAAGGCATATTGGGCTCTGAAATTTCTGAACTTTGATGAGAAGGCGTCTAGAGAGCACAAAAAGATACAATTGTTGGATCTTGAAGAAATGTGATTAACAACCTATGAATCTTCAAGACTTTACAAAGAAAAAGTCAAGACTTACCATTACAAAAAACTGTTGAAGAAAGACTTCAAACAAGGACAACATGTACTACTTTTTAATTCGAAATTGAAATTATTTCCAAGTAAGCTGAAGTCCAAATGGTTTGAACCCTTTGTTATCAAGGAAGTTCAATCTTATGGTGCAATAGAGCTATGTGACCCACAATCTCAGAATCCTGACAGGACATGGGTAGTAAATGGCCAGAGGTTAAAACTATATCATGGTGAAGAATTTACAAGGGAACATAACACTGTTTGTTTGATCACCCAGTGAGGTAAATGCGTCAAGCTAACGACGTTAAAGAAGTGCTTCCTAGGAGGAAACCCAATTTTTAATTTTTGTTGTCTTTGTTTTTCATGTATGTATCTTGTGGAACTTGCTTTATAATTTGTACTTTGGAGTATATCAGCTTATCCTTGATTGTTAGATATAAGGGTTTCAATTTGTTAAGGAAGGGACTGAAAAATGGCTTAGAAAACATTTTCTGAAAAATAGTCCTTTCGCTAAGCGCATGCCTCGCGCTAAGTGCACTTTTGGTCATGCGCTAAGCCGCGATTCTCAAGCGCTTAGCGATAAACCCTGGCATCTAAGGCTGATTTGATCCGCTAAGCTAGCCAAGGCTGAGCTAAGCCAACTTCAATTCGATCTGAATTCGGCTAAGTTGCATCTTGATCGCTAAGCCCATCATACACTTTGGCTAAGCGTGAGTCGTTGCTGCCAAGCTCATTTCTTTGTGGCCAGTGTAACGACCCGTCTCGTCGCTACGATATCAACACTCTATTATGTGATAATTTCAATTTTTATAAAAAAGAACTCCCTTCATTTGCTTATGAAAATAGAAGTAATTTTGTCACAACATACATTCACCCAACAACACGCCATTACTTAAGTGAATATATATAATTATATAGAAACAGTAACTCGGTACACGTCATACACATAACAGAAATTAAATCTGTTCATAAATATAATTAAAATCCAAGTTTTACATCTTTAACTCATCAAGTTGAACTTGAAAACCAACTACGAAGGAGTTGATTACAAAACACAACTCTCTCCCAAAGTAATATTCTGCTCCCACGAACAATGTTCGCGATCATCACAAGTATCAACCACACGATACAAAATTGCAAGGGTGAGTTCATTATAAAAAGAACCAATACCAATTCCAAATAACCACAATTAGCAAGAAACATAGGCAAACATTATGAGCTTACACAACATTCTTTATTCGACACTCACATCCAACAATTGTTCATCATCCACATTCAACAATTATTCATCATCCATATTCAATAATTAATCATCATCCATCCATGGATCCAATCAAGACTGCATAGAATGATGCATGCACCTGACTCAACTCTCAGATGCAATGTGGTACGTACCAATAACCAAATCCCAAGAAATAGCCTAAGCGTGTCCACGCGACACTCTTACTTAGGAAACCATGCAGAGTTCGTCGAGACCACCCAGTTGTGCATGTAACAGCCCCCCCCCCCCCATAGGTGATCAGCCTGGGGCCTAAAGGAGTTCCCTACCAGGTGATGCGCCCCCTCAGTACAAAGTACACTCTACCACAACTATTCTATTTCCTGTGTCGTATGAGGTTTGAACCTGGCCAAAAGCAAGTGCCAATGACCATGGACCAATTAAAGCGCCTAAGCATCCCCTAAAAAATGCTTAGATTCTTTAACCACGCTTGTCCCCCACGAATGGGCCATCCGACAAGGTCAATGCACTTCCCCCCCATGAACATACACTACATACAACGTATGAACGTGGCCAAAAGCAAGTGCCGATGACCATGGACCAATTAAAGCGCCTAAGCATCCCCTCAGAAATGCTTAGATTCTTTAACCAGGCTTGTCCCCCATGAATGGGCCATCCGACAAGGTCAATGCACTCCGCCCCCCACGAACATACACAACATCCAACGTATCGAACATGGGCACCATCAAGTGTAATGACCATGGACAAATTAAAGCGCCTAAGCATACCAACAACGAATGTTTAGTTTCTTTAACCACTCTAGTCCCCCATGAATGGGTCGTCCGACAAGGTCAATGCACCCCCCCCCATGAACATACACAACATGCACATGCCAATTCATTTCCAACATCAGTCAACATTCCATTTTCACATCATTCTCAACAATGACATCATCTTGTCTTAATGACGTTATCAACAACAACAACAACCTCATTTCATATTCACATAATCATCAATAATAACATGAATCATGTTGACATGGTCTTTATTAACAACGTCATTTCAAATCAATATCATCATAATTATCAATATCACCACATATCAATTAAAATCCTCAATAGCAACATCAACAATAAATCGCATTCCACACATATATATTTCTTTCATGCCTGAGATTTACACTCCCCAGGTCTTCAAACAACACAAATAAAATAAAGGCATCAATTTCATTCATCACAATATATATATATATATATATATATATATATATATATATATATATATATATATCGCATCCCATTCGTCAAAACATAGATTTTCCTAAAAACCAGCATGCAACATCAATATCAAATGTATCGCATCCCATTAGTTAAAAACATCATTTTCTATAAAGGAAAAATCAGCATGCAACAGGGACAGACAATTATTCTCATAGCTAAGTTCCCTGACCTTAACTATGGTGTTAAAACGGTAAATTTTATAATAAACTCCCTTCACCTATTGTGAGCTACCCGCGGGCCCCTCGTCACATCACTTGGAGATTTTTTTTGTCCCTGCTCGTCGGTTCCATGCAAGCCTCTACCATGCCAAAACAAAGGAGACTTAGTATGGATTTCAGAAAACAAAGCTAATAACAATGCTCTGGGTCAAACACCCACATCACTACATGAAAGGGCTGAGAGCATTTCGGGTTTTACAAAGGGACATCATTTTGAAATTCCGATCATTCCAATGTGACCGGGGTTCAGTGAAGGTCACGAAAATAGCACTCATTTCATGAAAAGATAACGTTTACAAAGTCTCTTAGCTCTAGGGTTTTTCAGAGGAAGCATAAAGCATACAATGGCGGTTTCCAAACTCAGAATAATGCAAAGGTAAGATGAAACTAACAAGAAAAAAGCGTAGAACCATGGTTTCCTCAAAGGAAAATGAAAGGTTAGATTAGGGCTTCGTTCTCTACCAAAGCCGCGAGCCAAAACGGACGGTTCCACTCCGATCAACGGGTTCCTCTCGTTGTGGAGTTTCAATAGGGAACAATGGCGGTTTGTGGTGGTTAATGGTGGCTATGGGTGATGGAGAAAGAGCTTGGAACATTGGAAATGGTTTTGGAAGAAAGAAGGAGAAGGGAGTGGCGTTTTTCCAAAGCTACTTGGACTACAAGGCTCAAAACATACAAGTGACTAATGCCCTCGGGAAACGGAAACGTCGCGCACACTCCTGCCGACTTCTCAAAGATCCCAACGCTCAGATCGTGAGCAACTGTTCTGTCAAGCTGTAGAATAAATTTCGAGAAGATCCAACGGTTAACGAAGGCTAGGCAGTATTTTTACTGAGACAGCTTCATGTAACTTCCTTGAGAAGCTTCATTAAGAGGCTTCCTCGTGGCTTCTTTGAGAAGCTAGATTCTTATCTGCCCACACACCTCTATTAACTAAATTAACCTTCTTGAAAATAATTACGGATAAAATAACACGACAAAATGATCAAACATCAAATATAATTACTATATATATTAGGGTGTAACAGCCAGAACTGGGGTTCATTAAGCTAAGCGCCAGTCATGGCGGCTAAGCTGAATTCCTTGCGGCAATGTGAGTGCTAAGCGAGTCCTTATTAGCTAAGCGCATGCTCCTTTGTACTCAAGATGCATCATTTTAGCTAAGCCGGCCCAGAGCCCGGCATAGCGAGAGTTGCAGGTTTTCGATCTGCAGAA
The DNA here is from genome assembly GCF_000004515.6 of Glycine max. Classification (NCBI taxonomy): domain Eukaryota; kingdom Viridiplantae; phylum Streptophyta; class Magnoliopsida; order Fabales; family Fabaceae; genus Glycine; species Glycine max. The sequence goes on from NC_038250.2 coordinate 39,610,987, forward strand.
CTCGCTAAGCGGTCTTATCCGCGCACTAAGCCAAGCCTTTTGTGTGTAAAAAAAAAAACAAAAAAAAAATTGATTTTGAATTTCAAACATCGGCTAATCGTGCGTATCCGCTAAGCGAGCCTCAGAGAAACCAAACGTCTCTCCAGCTCGCTTAGCTCGGTTGTTCGCTAAGCGAGAAGGTAAAAAAACTGCTTAAGTGAGTGTAATGGCAGTTAGACTCATAATTTCCAGATTTCGCAAACTTCTTCTCTGCATTCTCTCTCTCCAAAATTCGTGCATTTTGCATCTGTGCTTTCTTTTTACATTATCTCCTTCCAATCACAAAGCATCAAAGATACAAGTAAGTTCCTTACTTCCTTTTCTCTTTTACTTTTATGAACTTTAGGGTAGAAAACCTTACATTTAGCTTCAGATTTTTAGGGTTTTAATGCTCTTTTAGAATTAGTTTAAGATTAGGACTATATATACGTGTATACTGTATTGAGTATGTTGCACACATTGCATGTCTGATATGCCTTTTAGAGGTTTAAAATGTGCAAGGAAAACAAACTGCGTTTTTTGCATTTTCTGGAAAACGCGATGAACTCGCTAAGCGAGCACTCTAAGCTAAGCGAGTTCATCAGTATTCGTTGAATACATGCATTTTTGGACGAACTCGCTACACGCGCCTACCGCACTAAGCGAGTTCATCTTTTGAGGATGAACACTCGTCCTCTTGCTAAACTACCTGTGGCTAAGCGAGGCTGAATCGCTAAGCCCAAATAACTTAGACAATTTTTTTGTTGATAGCTGCGTGCTAAGCCGAGCTTTCCTGGGCCAAGCGTGATTCGTTGTGGCATCCGCTAAGCTAAGTGAGCCTCGCTCGCTAAGCTCCCAATACTTAGTGAAATTTTTGAATTGTTGGTGCCGCTAAGCACAGCCTTTGAGGAGCTTAAAGCATATCCTTGCGACAAATGTTCAGCTTAGCGGGCACTTGCCAGCTAAGCCAAATATGCATAAGCTGTAGTTCTGCAACTTCCGCTAAGCGACTTCACCTGTCGCTAAGCTGAAGTATGTATTTAGTGAAGGTGAGCTTAGCAAACCATGTCTTGCTAAGCCGTTGGTGCCTTTTTCAGTTTTGAAATTTGAATAAATTGTGTCCTGATTAATTGTTTGGTTTTTTTTATTTGAAGATGGCTTCTAGGAAACGTAAAAGTATTGGTTCAAGACCCACAGTGCATTATGCATAAGGAGATTCTCTTCCTTAGATGCTTGGACCTGATACACAGATAATGTCCTGGGGAGAAACATTTTACTGGAGAGGAAAGTAGAGATATATCACACTAAGCTAGATGAGTTTAAGGCTGAATAGCAGAGGCAAAATTTCCATAAATGCCTCACCAATTTAGTCGATGGGAGCATAGACCTGGCTTTGGTGAAAGAGTTCTATGCAAATTTATACAGTTCTGAGGACCGTCCACCAAAGCAGTCCAGAGTCAGAGGTCATTTGGTGAAGATTGATGCTGACAGTCTCAACACATTCCTGGAGACACCTGTGGTTTTAGCAGAGGGGGAGACCTTACCCGCATACTCCAGATACTGCAGGTTGCCTACAGACTACAGAGAGATAAAGGTTGCCTTATGCATACCTGGCTGAGGGTTCATCTTGAACTCTGAGGGCCATCCTGGGAAGATTCTCAAGAGAGATCTGACTACACTAGCTCAGGTGTGGAGTGTCCTCTCATACTCCAACTTGGCCCCCTCATCACACGCTTCTGACTTGATAGTGGATAGAGCTAGGCTAATCTTTGGACTAGTCTCTCGCATGGATATGAACATGAGAGCGTTGATCTCTGGCCAGATAACCTCTATAGCCCAGTCTAACACTTCTAGACTTGGGTTCCCTGCTCTGATCACCGCATTATGTAGAGCTAGAGGGGTTGTCTCTGATAGCCTCACTTTTGAGCGCCTGAGCCCAGTCATTAACTTGGCCTACATCAGGAAGAACTGTTGGAACCCCGAGGATCTAACAGTTTCTATCCGAGGGGTTAGGAGAGCGAGGGCTAGTCCAGCTGAGCTCCCTTCCACTTCTGCGGCTCCTACTCCAACATCCACGTCAGCAGCTCCTTCTGTTCCAGCCCTGACAGATTCCCGGCACTTTGAAGCCATGCTTCAGAGTATCCATCAAGGACAGATATTCTTTTACAGAGTTTACAGGTGGTGGCGCCTCCAGGATCTATTCCCTTAGTCGAGCAATTCAGAGAGTTGGTAGCCTGGCCTGGGACTCAATCTTCATTTCATAGGGAAGATGAAGGTCCCACAACTTAGGTACCACAACATATGGAGGATGAGTCCTCTAAGGCCACTATCCCATAGCCATTTACTGTAAAAGAGGAGGCAGGCAACACACAGACGACACAGGTAGCTGCTGCCACTCTTGAAAGATCTCTTGAGGCCATTTCAGAGCTCGCAGCACCAGCAGTGGATCCATCTTCACCCTAACATGCAGCATACCTTTCCACTCCTGTCTTAGAGATACCTGAGGGCTAGACCACACCAGTCCTGACTCTGGACACTTCTCCTCCAGCTACTCCGGTGCTTCATCTGACAGATGAGGAGGATGTGCAGACATAGGACACTCAGGACCAGTCATAGGAATTTTGAATTCCTGATAATATTTGTCTTTTGCTTCGTGGTTTATTATTATTATAATTATGGTTTTAGTACTGTATTTCTTTTATGTTTATATACACTGGTCATTTTATTTATGGTAGTTGGTTTGCTCATTCTGAAGCACATGGAACATTTTGACTTGATTTTGATGATTACACAGTGAAATACTTTTATCTTTTTCTGAAAATGGGTGTATGATTTGATTTTGGATTGAATGCATGATTGTGATGGAGTTTGTGTTTCTTTTCATGAGTTTGAGCAAGTGTGTATGTTAGACAAAGAAAGAACAAGAATGTGATCTTGCATTTAGAATTGTTAGTCAGTAGATAGATTGATTGAGAAAGAAAAGCTTGAACCAAAATCGGTGAGAGTGTGAACTTAAATTGTGAGTGAACGACTAGCTATGAGTAATAATGTTTGCATCAATCTCTGAATTTTAGAATGAAATGTATAAATAAGGACATGATGGAGGCCATGGTTGTGCATACACAAGCCTTTTGACCAAAAAAGCTTACCTTGAATGACAACTGTACCCTTTGTGAGTTGAATGATTTTGTCAATAATTGAACCCTGAACCTGAATGATTATCTCTAGATACCTTGTTTAGACTCTAAGAGAGCATATGGTTCAAGGCAAATTTACCCCAAATTTGGGGGAGTGGAGTTAATTAGGATGTAAAGAAAGAGGTAAAAGCATCAACACACACACAATAAATAAATTGTGTTAAAAAAATCAAAGAAAATGTGTTCTGATGTAATAAGGTCAAAAGCGAATGGAAGTGAAAAGCTAGTGAGCAGGCTAATTGTATTAAAAATACCACTTGGATAAGTTTAGTATTTGTGCTCTCTTAGAATCTAATCCTTTGAATCCTAGAAAAACCAATGAATTTTTGTAACCAAACCTCACTACAAGCCTGGGAAAGTCCTTCTGATTCTGTTTATACATTTTTTTTACTTTAAGGCATGAGATGAAGTACAAATATTGGAGCTTTTGCTAGTTGTTATTAATGAATAGCTTAAACACTTGTGCGTGAGTGAAACAACGGCCGTGAGACTGTGGTTTAAGCTACTTTCCTTGATACCTGTCTAATGCCTAACTTCATTTAATTGTATAGGTTACATTTTATTCTTCTCTTTGGATAACCGCATGCCTTGTAAAAGACAAGTGAAGAGGGCATTTTGCTTCATTCTCTTATCATGCAATCAGTAACTTTTGTTGCATACACCATTGTACATAGTCACTGGATGTTATTGTCACTTGGGGACCAGTGAACTGTTCTTTATTTGCTTGAGGACAAGCAAAACTGTAAATTTGGGGGAGTTGTTAGTCAGTGAATACGACTAACTTTGGTGTATGAAACTTGTGTATATTGTATCAAACTCCTCCAATTTATGGTTATTTTGTAGTGTTTCTTTTAGTTAAAGATAGGTAATAAATACTTAGTAATTCTATTTTGTGTGTTTAATAATCATTTTCTCTCAATTTCAGGTTAACTAGGCAAGTTTGTGAAGTGCTGATTTTCACACGCTCGCTAAGCCAATCTGCTGGCTTAGCGAGCCATCCGCTGAGCGCAACATTCCTCGGCTAAGCGCGAGGAAGAATCTGGAAGAAGGATGAGCTATGCATGTTCGCTAAGCGAAGGGTCATCCCGCTAAGCGCACCGCTTCAGTCCATCCGCTGAGCGAGAAAAGCATGCGCTAAACCGATATTCACTAATGTGCGCTGAGCGAATCAACGTTGCGCTAAGAGCACGACCACGAACAAAGCTACCTATTTAAGCCTGAAATCAGATTTAGAGAGGGAGTTTGGCCATTTTCTCAAGGAGCTTCTGCATGTGAGAGATTCTAGAGAGAGAAAGGTCCAAGTTCTAGAGAGTTTGAGAGATTTTGTTGTGTGAAGATCTGCAGAGACCAAAGCTTGAAGAGGAAGCCGTCCTGAGAGCTTGAGATGAGTTTGTGAGTGATTGTGAGGTCCTAAAGGTGGAGGAGACATCCCCACTACTTGTATTTCTGCAATCTTTCAACTTTCTCTTCTTTTCGTTGTAAAGGAAGCTTCCCGGTTATGGAAAGCTAAATCCTCTGTTGGATCTTCCTTGTAGGTATTTGATGTAAATATCTTTTTATCTATTAAATGATATTTTGTGTGTTCACTGTGCTATCAGAACTTCATTCTACCATGCTTTTTCCTTGATCACGTAGATCCATGTGTTTTTAGGATCATTCAACCGTGGAAACTGGTCTGATTCTTAGAACTTGATAGGATAAGGCTAGTTTGTCGTATTTTCACGAGGAATCGGGGTACAGTAACCTAGTTGTTGTATGTTTGTCTTAATGCGGTCCTGACCGAGTTTAGTGCAACAAGAGGAATCTACAGATGATGCTTGATCAAGATTAGGCTAGACTATCATGAGGAATCGGGGTTTAGCATTTCAGGAGACACCATAGAACGCATGAGCATTATTAAGTAGAGAATATCCTTCTAGCATCAGGCACCTAATAGGAAGACCAACGTGTTGTCTACTTGTTTTTACGCATCATTTCTCACTTGATTTTCCCCTTTTTAATAGTTAGTTTACACATCTGTTCATATAAATACGTCTCTTTTCACACTAGACACCTATTCACTAAAATAGCTTTACCAGGTAACACAAGTTCCCCGAGAGTTCGATACTCGGTTCTTACCATTTTATACTACTTGCGCGATCCGATGCACTTGCCGAAAGCGGAACAGGGTGGTCATGCTGGTTCGCATGATCCGCACCTGTCTCCCTATGATGGTCCGGGCGAAGTCTTACCCCAGTATGCATAGCAACTGGGCAATAGCCTCCTCATCAAAGCCAGAGACCTCTCTCCTCCTCTAGCTGTACTCGCATTGCTGGCTCTCTACCAAGATTAGTGGGTGCTCCAGGAACTGACTGAGGGCATCTGCATCGAAAGGAATCCACTGGCCCCTCACCCAGGACGATATATCTCGGATACCCTCCTCGATAGGCCTGGCATTAATGTAGAACTCCATGACTATCTCCGGATCGAATTTAGCCATGGGTGTAGGGGTGGGTAAACAGGCCTAAGTCCATGGACTGGCCTGCGGGACCCACGGTCTGTGCAAGTAATGTATCAATTTTTTTAAATAGTCCATGGTTATGCAATATTTTTAGGCCCACCCCGCTTAACCCGTGGACTGTGCGGGTTTGGCCCACGGGGTTCGCGGGTTGCCCGTAAGCCCACTTAATCCATGGTTTGAGAATCCCACCAACTACAACACCTTAAGAATCCCGCTTAATCCAGATCTTTTATTGTTGGCTTGTGATATTTTGAGCATCTAAATTACAACTATGGCTTCCAAATCGACATTTAGTATTGGCTCACAGGTGCTTAACAAATATCGAACTAGGCTTCTTGGTGATAATGTGCAAGCCTTGATATGTACTAAAAATTGGTTACTAGGATTTGATGAGCAAGGTAAATAATGTGTAATAATTGTTGTCTTTTAATCACTTAACTTGAGTTGATTCTAATATATATTATCGTTTTGAGTTTTAGGAAAAGAATAAGATGTGGAGATGGAGAAGGCTCAAGCTACTTCAAATATGGAATCATTTGTTGTTGGAGATGTTTAAGTTTCATATTTTAGATTTATTGCTTGGATTTTCTTTTATTAAGACATTATTTATTTTATTGATGTAATTGACTAATTGTTGATATTTTATTTACATTTGTGTTGAACTTAATTTGATTGTGTTGCATTTTTATTGAAATTGAAATTCTTTTAAAACGTGGCCCGCGGACCGGCCTATTTGACCCCCAGGGTCCATGGGGCAAGGGCGGACCAATTTATTAGGTCCGTATAAAAATGCGGGATGGACTGGTCTGGTCCCCTGCCAATGTGGGCTTATGTAGGTGGTCCTTACGCAGGGCAGGCCAGCCCGCTTACCCACCCCTTCATGGGTGTCACAAGTCGTGCCTAGCGCCTGCAGGCTATCTCTCCCTGAAAGTCAGGAAACTCATCGTCCCTCAGCTGGACTCGTCTTTCTCTGAGGAATGACCATCCTTTGATGGTCTCAAAATGCTACTGATGTTTTGCACTCTGGAATCGGTGCCTGTCGAAGTCCATGTCAACCTGCAAGGCAGCGCTGAAGCCCTCTGTCATACCCTATTTTCATCCGGGCACCATCCGTTGTTGGGATGCGACCCTCGTTTGACCACTTCGAGGTATTTGGCACCCATCATTAGGCAATTTGTGAAGTTCCGAGACATGCCGGAAGCCAAAAGAAAAGCGTCGTAGCACAATCCGTGAAGTTCCGTGACATGCCGGAAATTAAAAGGAAGTGTTAGTGCGCAATCCATAAAGTTCTGTAACGTTCCGGAAGGCAAAAAAGGGGATGATTACGTAATTCATAAGGTTCCGCAACATTACGGAAAGAAAACAAGTATCGTTATGAAATTCGTAAGTTTCCGTAACTTTACGGAAAAAGAATCACCAAAAAAAGGCAGGGGGTGTATTTAGTAAAAATGGGGGTTCAAATAGCAACCAGGCCCACTTGGGCCTTCCAGGATGTTCCTTTAGAAGGCGGTTGCTTCTGGAGGAAGCAACCTAGCTCGCCTGGGTGAGCTGGGTGGCAAGCATCTCCTTCCTTTTCCTATAAATAGGGGAAGGAGGGAAGAATAAAAAGGTTCGACCCTCCTGGTATCTGAGATTCACTTAAAATTAGTGAGAAAAATTGTTTCCGTGAAGAAAATCCAAGCCGAGGCGCTTCCGTAACGTTTCTGTAACGTTTCTATGGGTGATTTCGCGAAGATTTTCAACCGTTCTTCGTCGTTCTTTGGTCTTCAACCGGTAAGTTCCCAAAATCGAACTTTTCAATTCATTCTATGTACCCTTAGTGGTCCTCATTTGTTTCACGTGCTTTTATTTTCATTTCATTTACTTTCCGTACCCCCCTTTTGACGTGCTTTAGTCATTTACTTAAGTCATTTTCTCCCCCTAATCAAAAATAAAATAAATTTCCACCGATCATTTGAATTGTAACATTCGTTGATTTCTGTTAAAATGAAATCCGACCAATCGGTCATGCCGTAACCACGTTGGAAACCAAAAAGAGGTAAAATAATAATATAATAATAAAAAATATCCTTTAGTAAAATAAATCAAAAAAATCAATTGGACGTTTTTCTTTGGGATTTCTCTTTCTTAAATCGAATCGACTAATAACCAAAGTGTAACTAAGGCTAAAATCAATTCATAAACCAAACTTTTGTCATCGCCTAAAAAAGCCATTTTCAAAGGTCCAACGTCTTGAAATGGTCTTTTCCGCTTTTATTGGTTAAGTGTAGATTTCTAAAAAGCCTAAAATCAATATGTAACTTTGTTACCTCTTTCAAAAATAAAGAAATCATTAATGGTCCAATGCCTTAATGTTTTCTCACTTTTCAAAAGAATCGAAAGATTGTCTAATGGTCCAACGCCTTAAATGACCTTTCATGCAAAAAACATATCTGGCAAAAAAGGATAAAAAATAACCAAAACACTTTGTTCACAAAAGAACTACGTAGGTCTGATTTCCTTATCACAATTGAGGAATACGTAGGAGCAAAGGGAAACACCCTTGTCGACCACAAAAAGATAAAAATATAAAAAGGCGTAAAAAGACATAAGAACGCAAAAAGGGAAGATAACATAAATTGAAGTCATATTTGCACATTTGATTAAAGGCTGTCGTCCCTTGTGACGGACGTGTGGGGTGCTAATACCTTCCCCGTGTGTAAATACAACTCTCGAACCTTTCATTTAAAGTTCGTAGACCACGTCTTTTTCGGTTTTTCCGATGTTTTCCTCAAATAAATGTTGGTGGCGACTCCGCGCGTATTCCTTTCCATGGAACACGCACCCGCGAGTCACGCGTCGCCCTCCCGCTGAAGGGTAGGTTGCAACAGTTGGCGACTCCACTGGGGACCATTTTTTGAGAGTTAGGCCATTTAATCTTGTGCAGAGTTTTATCATGACATCCTCATTTGTTGGTTTCCCTTTATTTTCCTTATGTTCTTGTGTATATAAGTCTTTTATGCTTTTAGTGTGTTTTAAAATGTATGCATGAGGTAAATATTTTCATTTGATGCACACAAACACCAACACTATTTGCACACACGGTGATTTGAAAAAAGGGCCCTATACCCGGGTTCGTGGGAACATAAGGAGTGGAGGTGAATCTGTGATCATGCTAGGTCTCCGACTTGCTTGATTACAGTGAACCCTCATCTAGAGTTTTTCTCTTTGATAACATATTGTTGCTAGTAGTCCCTACTGCTGCAATATGTTCTTCAAAGAGAATGATACCTCTAGAGGCCATCAAGAGAGATATGACCACCTTGGGGATTATCACTAAAAACCCTCTTAGCTCTCTCCCATATAGATCCCTTGAATAGGGGCACGAAGCGGACACGCTGCGTGCCATTTTCACACTGCCATGCATAAATGTCACGTACCATTTTGCTTATATTTTGTGAATATTGTCATACTGTACATTCCCGTGTTGCGCCTTTCGCATATGCATCACGCACGGATTCTGTTTTGATCCCCTCTCTTTGGCAAACCAACGGAGGGTCCGTGCCACCTTCTTAAATACGGAGACAATTTCCCGGGCTCCCGTATTCATAAATTGCATCTGTGTCATATGCATTTCTTCATGCATTCATCCATTCCACCCATGATAGATGTCGGAGTTTTGATTCGCACCGATTTTTGTTCACTTTAGTAAAACATGGGATCAAGTCAAATGCCTTCACTTAAAAAGAGGTTCTATCAAGTCAAGGTCAAGAGCCTAGGGACCACCAGTCTAAAGGAGTTAGGGCAGTTAATGGGTCAGCTCCAGCGGCAAGCTTTTCGCAAAGCTTACGGTAAAATCTGGGACTTAGCCATGGTAGAAGTCTCCACAGAGGCCATTGCCTCCCTCGCCCAGTATTATGATCAGCCGATGAGGTGCTTCACCTTTGGGGACTTCCACCTATCACCTATGGTAGAAGAATTTGAAGAGATCCTAGGATGCCCTCTAGGGGGAAGGAAACCCTACCTCTTCTCAGGGTTCTATCCCTCATTAGCTAGAATTTCTAAAATAGTCCAAATCTCGGCGTAGGAATTAGACCGCCAAAAGCAAGTCGAAAATGGGGTGGTTGGAATACCGAGAAAATGTTTGGAGGCAAAAGCAAGAATCTTGGCAGGTAAAGGCGAATGGGCTCTGTTCATAGACATTCTCACACTGTTGATCTTTGGAGGAGTCCTCTTTCCAAATATGGATGGGTTGGTGGACCTAGCAGCGATTGACGCTTTTCTTGCCTATCATGACCACAAGGAAAGCCCGGTCGTTGCTATGCTTGCCAACCTCTATGACACCTTTGACCGAAGATGTGAGAAGAGCAGTACGAGGATTGTCTACTGTACTCTCGCTCTTTATGTATGGTTGGTTTCACACCTTTTTCGCCAAGAGGTGAGGCATGCCTACCCGTTAGAAAGCCACCGTTCATGCACAGAGAAAGGAAGGGCGAACTGGGACCAACTCTTAGCAAACAAAGAAGGAGCATCTGTCAACTGGTTCCCTCGATGGAAAGAAGGAAGAACCGGAGTTCTTATCTCATGCGGAGGATTTTCGAATGTTCCCTTGAAAGGGACAAGGGGTTGCATCAATTACAATCTCGTTCTTGCGATAAGGCAACTTGGATACCCGATGAGAGGGGCACCACTAGAGGAAGAGCTCACACCTGTCATTTCACGAGGGTTCAGTGAGACCAACGTGGAGACGCTTCGAAAGGTCCGCAAAGCATGGGAAGTGGTACAAAAGAAGGACAAAGAGCTCAGAGGCAGTAACAATGGGCCCATGGGTGGCTACCGTGAGTGGTTGAAAGCCCACGTGCAAGGTTTGGATTGGCTCCCAAGTCTGAGAACCGCTAAAAGGGAGGAAGTTGAGGCACCGGAGGAAGACGAAGAGGTGCAGGCTCTTAGGACAGAACTCGAGCAAGCTCAAACAGTCAAAGAAAGGTTCAAATCAGTGGCTCTTAGGATCCGAAAGGAGAATGCCGAACTGAGGGATGTAAATGTAGCTACCACCAAGGCCTTGGAACAAGAGACCAAGAGGGCTCGTAGGGAAGAGCATGGCCGGAACAAGTTTCGAGGGGCTCTGTGGGGTAGTAACAACGAGCTTAAACTCCGGAGGGAGGAAAGGGACCAATCGCGGGTAGACAGTTTGATCTTGAAGGATGAGTTGAAGGCTTGCTCGAGGTCCAAGAGAAGTTTGTCTCAGCGTTTATGCGAGACAGAGACCAACATGTTAGCCATCATCAGCAAGTACCAAGAGGAACTAAGTCTAGCCATGACCCACGAGCATAGGGTGGTGGACAAGTATGCCCAAGTGTACGCGGAAAAGGAGGCTAGAGGAAGGGTGATCGACTCGTTACACCAAGAGGCAACCATGTGGATGGACCGATTTGCTCTTACCTTGAACGGGAGTCAAGATCTTCCCCGATTGCTAGCCAAGGCCAAAGCAATGGCGGACACCTACTCCGCCCCCGAGGAGATCCACAGACTTCTCGGCTATTGTCAGCATATGATAGATTTAATGACTCATATAATTAGAAACCGCTAGGAAGCTTGTATGGTCGCTCAGATCTTGACTAGATATAACTTTCTGAATAAAATGAGTTGATCCCATATTTCTACTCCAAATTTAGTGCGAATCAAATCACTTCTGCATTTTATCTCTAGCATACATTCATTATTCTTTACCTACTCCTCACGTTTGGGTTTTTTTTATAGGAAAAACACCATAACTAAACGCGCCACAAGGCATCCCTATCGCACCAGATCCAAATCTAGAACGATGGGTGACCAAGAGGAGACATAGGAATAGATGAAAGCCGACATGTCGGCTTTGAAATAACAAATGGCTTCTATGATGGAGGCCATGCTAGGAATGAGGCAACTCATGGAGAAAAACATGGCCACCGCTGCCGCTGTCAGTTCGGCTGCCGAAGCAGACCCAACTCTCCTAGCTACCGTGCACCATCCTTCCCCAAACGTAGTAGGACGAGAGAAGAGTACACAGGGGCACAACAGCAACCCCCATTTGGGATACAATCGGGTGGCTTACCCTTATGGATTGCTGCCTAATTACACGCCGCCAGTCATGCACGATGACGTGGGTCATGTCTCTTCCCCCATCCTTGAAAGGGAGCCTCCTCAACAGCCCCACGAGGCCCATGAAGATCATCAAGAGCATGCCCAAGGGGATGTTGATTTCTATCCCCCGATCCCCGTTGAGGGGCCGACGCCCAATACATTGCCTCAGCACAACCTCACAGCACAGCCAGTATTCTTGTCCACGGAAGGACCACCCCCGGCGACCGAAGAAAGAAGGAAACTCGATGTCCTCGAGGAGAGATTGAAGGCTGTTGAAGGCTTTGGTGACTATCCATTCGCAGACATGACGGATCTTTGCTTGGTACCGGATGTTGTTATCCCCCCAAAATTCAAGGTACCGGACTTCGACAAGTATAAAGGGACGACTTGTCCCAAGAACCATCTCAAGATGTATTGTCGCAAGATGGGCGCGCACTCTAGGGATGAGAAGCTATTAATACACTTTCTCCAAGATAGCTTGGCCGGAGCTGCGGTTGTTTGGTACACTAATCTGGAAGCTTCCCGCATCCGTACTTGGAAGGACCTGATTACTGCTTTCCTAAGGCAATATCAGTATAATTCCGATATGGCTCCCGATCGCACTCAGCTACAGAATATGTTCAAGAAGGAAGGTGAGACCTTTAAAGAATATGCACAGCGGTGGAGAGACCTGGTAGCACAAGTGGCCCCTCCCATGGTCGAAAGGGAGATGATCACCATGATGGTAGACACCTTGCCAGTGTTTTACTATGAGAAGTTGGTAGGTTACATGCCGTCCAGCTTCATGGACCTAGTATTCGCTGGGGAAAGAATCGAAGTAGGGTTGAAAAGAGGGAAGTTCGATTATGTTTCCTCCACAAGTGCAAATGCTAAAAGAATCGGAGCAACTGGGACAAAAAGGAAAGAGAGATGCCCCCCAAGCTTTGGCTCCAACCACGACTCGCCCGGCCGACAATGCCCACTTAAGCGCCAGTTCCAACGCAATGAGGAACTATCCCCCGAGGCCAATTCCAGAATTCACCCCACTCCCAATGATGTACGAGGACCTCTTGCCGTCCCTTATCGCCAACCAACTGGCCGTAATAACTCCCGGGAAGATCTTCCAACCCTTTTTCCCAAAGTGGTATGATCCTAACGCAACTTGCGCGTACCATGGGAAAACCCCGGGCCACTCCATCGAAAAATGCCTGGCCCTTAAATACAAGGTCCAACATTTGATAGACACCGGATGGCTAACATTTCAAGAGGATCAGACCAATGTGAAAACTAACCCGCTCGCCAATCATGGAGGGGGTGCGGTTAATGCCATCGAGTCAGATAGGCCGCATAGGTCTAAGCCTATAAGGGACGTAGCGACCCCTAGGAGGTTTATCTATGAGGCCCTACAAAAGGGGGGTGTCATTCCCCATGGTGGGCATGAAGAGGATTCTTCTCTGTTGCATCCCAGCAAGCTACATAACTGGAAGTCGGCAATGAGGGAAGGGAAGAGCAGCATATATGTATGCAATTTGTGGATGAGAGAAGTTTCGGAAGGCCTAAACCTTTGGTGATATACTTCACCAAGGGCGCAGCTTCACAAAAGCCCCGATACCCCTCGGCAGCTAAACCTGTCCCTTTCCCATACCAAAACAGCCATGCAGTCCCATGGAGGTACACACCTCCGAACAAAAGGGAAGAAGAAGCCACCGACATTAGTTCGTTGTCAGCCAAGGTAACCAATATCACGGGGCTGAGCGGTGTGACTCGCAGCGGTCGCGTGTTTGCGCCCCCCGACCTACCAATTCAACCCGCGAACGTTAAGGGGAAGGCAAAGGTAGTGGAAGAAAAAGATGATAAAATGACCCTCACTCCTAATGAGGATATTCCGGTGAAGGGTCTTCCGGAGAAAATGGATGGTTATGGCAAGAAGGAGGTGTCGCTAGAGGAAGCCAGCGAGTTTCTCCGCATAATTCAGCAGAGCGAGTTCAAGGTTATTGAGTAGCTCAACAAAATCCCAACCAGGGTATCGCTGTTGGAATTACTCATGAGCTTAGAGCCTCATCGGGCTTTGCTAGTATAGGTTTTGAACGAAGCCCATGTGGCCCAAGATATCTCTGTAGAAGGCTTTGGAGGGCTCGTCAATAATATCACCGCCAACAACTATCTCGCCTTCGCCGAAGAAGAAATCCCTGTCGAGGGAAGAGGGCATAACAAGGCTTTGCATGTATGAATCAAGTTATGGACCACGTTGTAGCCAAGGTGCTCATCGATAATGGTTCCAGTTTAAACGTGATGCCCAAAAGCACTTTGGAGAAATTACCATTTAATGCTTCCCATCTAAAGCCAAGTTCCATGGTAGTTCGTGCCTTCGACGGCACCCGCCGAGAGGTTAGGGGAGAGATCGACCTCCCTGTACAGATAGGCCCCATACCTGTCAGGTTACCTTTAAAATAATGGACATTAACCCCGCTTACAGCTGCCTGTTGGGGCGCCCATGGATCCATTCGGTGGGAGTCGTTCCGTCTACACTCCACCAAAAATTGAAGTTTGTAGTGGAAGGGCATTTGGTTATCGTATCGGGCGAGGAAGACATCTTGGTGACTTGCCCATCCTCTATGCCATATGTGGAAGTCGCGGAGGGGTCATTAGAAACGACCTTCTAGTCTTTTGAGGTGGTTAGCATTGCCTCTGTAGATTCCTTCTCTGGGCAACCTTGCCTGTCTGATGTGGCAGTAATGATGGTCCGAGTGATGTTGGGGAATGGTTACGAGCCTGGAATGGGTTTAGGCAAGCACAACGGCGGCATAACCAGCCTGATAAGCGCTAAAGGAAACCATGGGAAGTTTGGGTTAGGCTATAAACCCACACAAGCGGACATAAAGAAAGGCATTACAGGAAAGAAGAGCGGAGGTCAAGGCTCGCAACTGGGACAAGAAGTCAAAGGAGGCCCGCCCTGCCACATCAGTAGGAGCTTTATAAGCGTGGGTCTAGGACATGAAGGCCAAGTCGTTGCGATATGTGAAGATGATTCGCCAAGTGGGTCGGAGTTGGTACGACCATGCCCTCCTGATTTCCGACTAGGAAATTGGCGAGTGGAGGAGCGCCCAGGCATTTACGCGACAAGCATAATGTAAACTTTTTTTATGGCTTTAAAATCTCTACAGTTGAGCCTAGGCTTTAGAGTTTCCTTTTATTAAGTCTTTGTGTCTTTTGTTCCTGAATTTATAATACAAAGATCTTTCTTCATCTGTTCCTGCGTCTCTACCCATTCTCATCCATTTGCATGTTTATTTCTTTACATTTAAAAACGCCAGATTCGACGACGAGTCCCTCGAAGGTACTAATACTTGGGACCCGCCCATCGATTTCGAGCAAGAAACGAATCAAACAGAAGATGAAGAGAACGAGCACGTGGGACTTCCCCTGGAGTTAGAAAGGATAGTCACCCATGAGGACCAAGAAATGGGGCCTCATCAAGAAGAGACAGAACTAGTAGACTTAGGAATTGACAGTGCAAAAAGGGAAGTAAAGATAGGCACGGGTATGACCGCACCCATCCGTGAAGAATTAACAGCCCTGCTAAAAGACTACCAAGACATCTTTGCTTGGTCATACCAAGATATGCCCGGTTTGAGTTCTGACATTGTACAACACCGATTACCCCTAAATCCCGAGTGTTCCCCGGTAAAACAAAAACTGAGGAGGATGAAGCCCAAGATATCCTTGAAAATAAAAGAAGAGGTAAAGAAACAATTTGACGTTGGGTTTATGGTTGTCGCTCGGTACCCAAAATGGGTTGCCAACATTGTACCAGTCCCTAAGAAGGATGAGAAGGTGCGAATGTGTGTGGATCATCGAGACCTGAATCGGGCCAGTCCCAAAGACAACTTTCCTTTGCCGCACATCGATATCCTCGTGGATAATACGACCAATTTCGCTTTGTTTTCCTTCATGGATGGGTTCTCCGGTTACAATCAGATAAAGATGGCGCCAGAGAATATGGAAAAGACTACCTTTGTCACCCTGTGGGGAACGTTCCGTTACAAGGTGATGTCCTTTAGACTCAAGAATGCCGGGGCAACTTATCAACGGGCTATGGTAGCTTTGTTCCACGATATGATGCACCAAGAGATCGAGGTCTACGTGGACGACATAATTGCCAAATCTAAGACTGAGGAGGAACACCTTGTCAACCTGCGGAAGTTGTTCGAAAGGCTTAGGAAGTATCAATTGAGGTTGAACCCCGCTAAGTGCACTTTTGGGGTCAAATCAGGGAAATTGCTAGGTTTCATCGTAAGCCAGAAAGGGACAGAGGTGGACCCCGAAAAGGTGAAGGCCATCCTTGAAATGCCGGAACCCCGTACCGAGAGGCAAGTCTGAGGTTTCCTGGGAGGTTTGAATTATATTGCCAGATTTATATCACAGCTCACTGCTATTTGTGAGCCATTGTTCAAACTCTTACACAAAAACCAAACCGTCCGTTGGAATGAGGATTGTCAAGAGGCATTCGGGAGGATCAAAAAGTGTCTCATGAATCCTCCTGTGCTTATGCCACCGGTACCCGGAAGGCCTCTCATCTTGTATATGACGATTTTGGACGAGTCGATGGGATGTATGCTGGGGCAACATGACGACTCCGGGAAGAAAGAGCGCGCTGTCTACTACTTGAGTAAGAAGTTCACGGCCTGTGAAATGAATTACTCCCTGCTCGAAAGAACGTGTTGTGCTTTAGTCTGGGCGTCCCACCATCTAAGACAATACATGCTGAGCCATACCACCTGGTTGATATCCAAGATGGACCCGGTTAAGTACATCTTTGAAAAGCCAGCTCTCACAGGACAGATCGCCCGGTGGCAAGTCTTGCTATTCGAGTTTGATATAGTTTACATCACCCAAAAGGCGATAAAAGGAAGCGCCTTAGCAGATTATTTGGCTCAGCAGCCTCTCAACGACTATCAGCCCATGCATCCCGAGTTCCCGGATGAGAACATCATGACCTTGTTTGAGGAAAAACTAGACGAAGATCGGGACAAATGGACTGTATGGTTTGATGGAGCATCAAACCTTCTAGGCCATGGCATTGGAGCAGTATTGGTCTCTCCAGACAATCAATGTATACCTTTCACAGCAAGGCTGGGGTTTGACTGCACCAACAATATGGCTGAGTATGAAGCGTGTGTCCTGGCCGTCCAGGCGGCAATTGACTCTAATGTCAAAATGCTCAGAGTGTACGGGGACTCAGCACTGGTGATTCACCAGTTGAGAGGGGAATGGGAAACTAGAGACCCCAAGCTGATACCCTACAAAGCCTATATCAAGGAGTTGGCTGATTCCTTTGATGAGATCTCCTTCCATCATGTTCCCAGGAGGAAAATTAAATGGCGGATGCGCTTGCTACTCTGGCATCCATGTTCCAGCTAACACCACACGGGGACCTACCATACATTGAGTTCTGGTGTCGTGGCAGACCCGCTCATTGTTGTCAGGTGGAAGAAGAACGGGACGGTAAGCCTTGGTATTTCGATATCAAGCGGTTCGTTGAAAGCAAAGGATACCCATAAGGGGCTTCCGACAACGATAAAAGGACATTAAGGAGATTGGCGGCCGGTTTCTTCATGAGCGGGAGCATACTATATAAAAGAAACCATGACATGAATCTCCTGCGATGTGTGGATGCCAAAGAGGCAGACCACATGATCAAGGAGGTCCAGGAGGGTTCGTTCGGAACGCACGCCAATCGGCATGCTATGGCCAGGGAAATCCTGAGAGCAGGTTATTACTGGCTCACCATGGAAAGTGATTGTTGCATCCATGTAAGGAAATGCCATAAAAGTCAAGCGTTCGCGGACAATGTCAATGCTCTGCCACATCCTCTGAACGTCATGTCCTCCCCTTGGCCTTTTTCCATGTGGGGGATAGACGTCATAGGGGCCATCGAACCCAAGACTTCGAATGGTCATCGCTTCATTCTCGTGGCAATGGATTATTTCACCAAATGGGTCGAAGTGGCTTCCTACACCAATGTCACGAGGAGTGTAGTGGTCAGATTCATCAAGAGGGAGCTGATTTGTTGGTACGGACTCCCTAGGAAGATCATTACCGACAATGGTACCAATCTGAATAACAAGATGATGCAGGAAATGTGTGCGGATTTCAAAATCCAGCATCACAATTCCACACCCTACTGACCAAAGATGAACGGAGCCGTGGAGGCAGCCAACAAGAATATTAAGAAAATTATTCAGAAGATGACAATATCATACAAAGATTGGCATGAGATGTTGCCTTTTGCCTTGCATGGATACCGAACTTTGGTACGAACTTCTACTGGGGCAACACCGTATTCCTTGGTTTATGGAATGGAAGCGGTACTCCCATTTGAAGTAGAGATCCCTTCTCAGAGGATACTAGTAGAATCAGGTTTAGAAGAATCGGAGTGGGCTTAAACACGCTACGACCAACTCAACCTTATCGAAGGTAAGCGCTTGACAGCCATGAGCCATGGGCGCCTGTATCAACAATGAATGAAGAATGCGTTCGACAAGAAGGTGCGCTTGTGCAAGTTCCATGAGGGGGACCTTGTGCTAAAAAAGATGTCCCACGCTGTTAAAAATAATCAAGGGAAGTGGGCCCCGAACTACGAAGGACCTTTCGTTGTGAAAAGGGTTTTTTCGGGAGGGGCCCTAGTGCTTACCAACATGGATGGCGAGGAGCTTCCTTTACCCGTGAATTCCGATGTTGTCAAGCGATACTATGCTTAGAATCTGGGGCAATTGAGAATATCGCTGCATGTTCTTTTATTTTTTGTGTATTCTTCTTGGTTTCCCCTAGGGATTCTCGTCTACTGTATATTTCTCGTCACAGTCTTTTAAAAGAAGAGAACATGAGTTTGAGGTTTCAGCCCTCACTTCGTGCTTTAAAACCATGTGCAGTTTATGATAACCTGAGCCTTTTCGCTCAGTCCACGGGATGCCCCAAAGCGCTTAATTAAAACTGAACCTAAACCAGCTTTCACTAAAAATTTGTTGCATTCATGCATACGCATACGCATGCATATTTTGTTATAACAGGGGTAGAATCAATTGGTCGTGGTCAGATGCCAGGATGAAGTTGGAGGCTGAAACCCATCAAGGTAAAATGGTAACGCGGCCATGGTTTACCACACAATGTTGTTTCCTACTTTCAGGTACTTAGGGACGCACGCAAGTAAAGGTTAGGGTCACGACCGATGGGTCGTCGTCCCTTGCCTAGCTCTGGACAAATGGAAAGTGCCACTGCAAGGTAGCCTAGTATCCTTTAAATTTACACTAATTACTGTTGTGTCTTTAAAGTAAATATTGGATATCTGCCCTGAGTGGGTTTGAGTAAGCAAACGCTGCCCGTAGAAGGCCATACTTACGTCTCCCCTAAAAAAAAGTGTAGGTTAGCTCGCCTGGGCAAGTTGAGCTAGCCTGGTCGAGCACCCCTGCACCTGCAAATATAAAAAAAACGAGGGAGGGGGAGTTTTCTGCACCCCAAAAATTCCCCCCCCCCCCCATTCAAAAGCAAGACCCACGGATTTCACGAGTTTGCAGCCCTAGGGTCACCATTTTTCGCATTTTTTGATTCCGTTTTGCGCTATTATTCATCTCCAACAAGTAAGTACCTCATTCTTGGGCTCTCTAGCTTTCCATTGATGTATTTTGGTGCTCTAAGTTGCATGTATTTGCTAAAAAATGTGAGGGATTTATCCTTGAATTGTTGCTTGTTTTTGTTGAATTGAGGGGTTGTAAGGGATGGCCTTAGGCCTAGGGTGCATTCTGAAGTAATGGGGCATGCCACATTGCCCCCATTCTCTTGATATTCATGCCTAAACATGCGCCCACCAAGTGCTCGGTGAAATGCCTCAACGACATATGAGCATGGTTTTGTGAGCTTTGGACTGGGGGGCTGATTTATATGTTTAAGGACAACACATAGAGGTTAAAATGAGTGCCCGAATGCGATTCTAGGCCTAGGAACCCAAGCTTTTAATTTCAATAGAAGGAAGCATGACTTACGCCTAGGAATCTAAGTTTAGGTTTTGAATGTAAAAAGGCATGAATATTAGGACATGTTTGAGAGGTTTTTATTAGAATTTAAATTTGGTTGCCCATGAGGAATACCTTGCACCTAGGTAGCATGGAAAATACCTTTCAACGGTATGTATATATGTGAATATATATAGCATGGAAATGCCTTGCAAAGTGTGTCAATATATGGCATAAAAATACCTTGCAAAGTGTGAATATATAGCAAATAATGCATTTCAAAAATCTGTATATGTAGGATAGGTAGCGTAAAAATGCCTTTCAAAATATGTATATTTGTGGATAGGTAGCATAAGGAGCCTTTCAAAAAATGTACCCATGTCAAAAATGGCACGAGAATGCTTCCCAAATGAATATATGATGTGGAATTGCCTTTCAAGTGTAGATAGATGACATGAAAGTTCCTTCTCAAATAAATGCAAGTGTGTGCATGACATGAGTTTGGCTCTCCAATGTGCATATATAAACAAATATGAAACAACAAAAATGTATATGTTAATAAAATACTCCAAATGTGCGTAGATAGTTTGTGGTAGCAAAATACTTAGGATATGAACATGTGTAATTTTGACACAATACCTTGAGCATGCGTATATGTATTGTTTTCAAAAAAATATATGTGTGGCAACTATAATGTTTTGAATATCCTTTTATGTTGATATAAATAGTAGGATATTTTACGCATATGCACATTCATAAATGTTTTACATTAAGGAAATGTGTGCACAAGTTTGTTCTAAATCGGAAAGATTAGTATGCCATTTTTGCTTTAAAAATAAGCGTTTTCTTGTAAACTAACTTTCCAAATGTTTGTCCCCGCAGGAATGGCTCCGAGAAAGCTTTCCGCGAAAAGATCTAGGAGGGACGCCGCGGCTGAAGGGACCAGTGCCGCCCCCGAGTTTGATAGCCACCGTTTCAGGAGCGCCGAGCACCAGTAGCGTTTCGAGGCCATCAAAGGATGGTCGTTCCACCAAGAGAGACGCGTCCAGTTCAAGACGTTAAAGAAGCACTACTAGGACGCAACCTAGTAACTTTTAAATTTCTGCTTGTTATTTGATCACCTTTTGTTTCGCAAGTCATAGTAGGACACACACCTAGTTGCTCATGATCCTAGGAATTTAAATAAAACAAGCGCAAGCAAGGAAGGTAGTCATACCTCACAAAATATATGTATGTGTGTTTAGGTAGCAAGATACCTTAGATATGAATGTATGTAGCAAAAAGATATCTCACAAAATATATATATATATGTATGTTTAGGTAGCAAGATACCTTGGATATGCATGTATATAGCAAAAATATCTCACAAAACATATATATGTATGTTTAGGTAGCAAGATACCTTGGGCACGCATGTATATAGCAAAATACCTCACAAAAATATACATATGTTTAGGTAGCAAAATACCTCATGGAAAAAGAAGAAAAAGAGAAAAAAAGAAAGAAGAGAGAGGAAATGAACAAATGATAATTAACTTAAAAAAGAAAAAAAGAGGAAAAGGAAAAGAGAGCAAGTAAGGAAAGAAAAAGAAGGAAGGAAAAAAGAAAATAATAAGAATAAAAGTTCTCTAGCTAAAAAACAACATGCTCGTGAAAAAAGATAAGTTCCAACTTTTATTTGAAGGAAAAAATTCACTGATCATAGCTAGTTTTTGAAAAAAAATTTGTGTACACATTTGAAGGGTAAATGCTGTGAAAGTTTTTCCGAACACCCAAGATAGACTCGGATGAATGCATAAATTGATAAAAGAAGATATTTTGGAAACACTGGGTTGACTAAAATAGAGGAAATGAATCCTGAGCCCTAGCATCACATGACCATAAAAGTTTGACACTTGAGTGTCCGCATAGGTGCATGCATGACTAGTTTTGCATACAATTTCCAAATCATCATTGTTGCATTTGTGCCATGGAAATAATGTGGGACATCCCCTTTTATCATTGAACTAAATCAAACCCTGGCATATATCATGTCCAGCCGTGCTACATGCCTTGAGCCAAAATCCCAACATACCATAAACCTTGACCCAGGGTGAGAATATCAATCCTTGCCCTAGGAAGAAAAAACAAAAAGAAGGAAAATCCCCAATCAAAGAAAGGGAGAAAGCAAAAAAGGAAAGAAAATTCCCAATTAAAAGAGGGAGAGAAAGCAGAAAAAAAAGAAAGAAAATCCCCGATCAAAGATCAGAAGAAAATAGAAGAAACATGCAGAAAGGTCTTTGGACCAGACAATATCTGAACAATACAGAATTGTCACCAAGAAAACAAAAAAAAAAAAAGAAAGGAAACCACGACCTAAAGTGTCCCTCTCCCTTTGATTACCAACCAAAATCCTGTGTGTCGGTGACTTGTTCGCCTCGCGCTAAACAAAAACAGAAAAGGAAAAGGCCAAAAACATTCAAAGCCAAAATTCCCACAAAAAAACACCATTCCCAAGAAAAAGTCCTAATGATCCATGATCACGCATGTAATCTTTGATTTGATAGGATATGATTTGCAAGATCAAGTCATGGCATATCTATGGTTCGAAATTAGGACGAAACACTTACCTGTGTGAGATTAATACACTTTGAGTGATTCTCTTCTATTTTTGTTGAACCCAGTGTTTCCTCTAAATGGTCATTTAGAAATGAAATGCTAAACATCCAAAAGATCATTTGTGGTTATGAGAAGATTTCATCAACATACTCCCCTTCCCCGGTAGACACATTGTTTTTCATCCGAAGCATATGTTGCTCTAATTGGTTGGAAGTTTTGTCTCTTTACTAAAGTGTGTTTGCATTTTAGTGAAGAAAACACCGAGACTATTTTAGTCTCACAAGTTATCCAGAACTACGTAGGTCTGAGTTCCTCATTGAGGATACGTAGGAGCAAGAGCCTCGCTTTTGTCGGCCGCCCCACAATTTCTGTCATACTTACCTTGGAGTCACGTGACATGCGAAGATACCCGAGTGGTTATCCATTTTAACTTTCTTTTGCTATCTCTAAGACTCAAAGCATGATAGCACGCAGAGACTAACATCGTCTTCTGCACCCTTTGTCAATCGCGGCCAACAAGCCCGTTGACACGCGGAGATTTACGTCATCTTCCGCGCAGACAATTTCTGTCATACTGACCTTGGAGTCACGTGACATGCGGAGATACCCGAGTGGTTATCCGTTTAAACTTTCTTTTGCTATCTCTAAGACTCAAAGCATGATAGCACGCAGAGACTAACGTCGTCTTCTGCACCCTTTGTCAATCGCGGCCAACAAGCCTGTTGACACGCGGAGATTTACATAATCTTCCGCGCAGACAATTTCTGTCATACTGACCTTGGAGTCATGTGACATGCGGAGATACCCAAGTGGTTATCCGTTTAAACTTTCTTTTGATATCTCTAAGACTCAAAGCATGATAGCACACAGAGACTAACGTTGTCTTCTGCGCCTTTTGTCATCCAGAGGCAGCAGGCCCGATGACATGCAGTTATCCGCACACAAGTTGGGTGGTAATCGCGCAGAGACAAATTATGTGCCCTTTATCATTTAGGAGCAGCGAGTCGAGTGGTAAACGCGCATAGACGAATTCTGCGCCCTTTGCCATTTAGATTTCTTAAATTGGGTGGTAAACGCACATAGACAGATTCTGCGCCCTTTATCATTCAGGAGCAGCGAATCGAGTGGTAAACGCGCATAGACGAATTTTGTGCCTTTTGCCATTCAGATTTCGCAAATTGGGTGATAAACGCGCAGGGAGAAATTTTACGCCCTTCATCATTCAAGACCAGCGAGTCGAGTGGTAAATGTGCATAGACAAATTCTACGCCCTTTGCCATTCAGATTTCGCAAATTGGGTGATAAACACGCAAAGACGAATTCTGCGCCCTTTATCATTCAGGAACAACAAGTTGGGTGGTAAACGCGCAGAGAAAGATTCTGCGCCCTTCATCATTCAGGAACAACATGTTCTGTGATAAACACGCAGGGAAAAATTCTGCGCCCTTTATCATTCAGGAGCAGCGAGTCGAGTGGTAAATCCGCATAGACGAATTATACGCCCTTTGCCATTCAGATTTCGCAAATTGGGTGATAAACGCGCATAGACGAATTCTGCGCCCTTTATCATTCAGGAGCAGCGAGTCGAGTGGTAAACGCACATAGACGAATTCTGCACCCTTTGCCATTTAGATTTCACAAATTGGGTGATAAACGCACAGAGACGAATTCTGCGCCCTTTATCATTCAGATTTCGCAAATTGGGTGATAAACGTGCATAGACGAATTCTGCGCCCTTTATCATTCAGGAACAACAAGTTGGGTTGTAAACGCGCAGAGAGAGATTTTGTGCCCTTTGTCATTCGGGGACAGTAAGTCGAGAGGTGGGTGGAGACAAATTATGGTCATTCCGCGCACCTTTTCGCCATCCAGAGGCGATCGTGTCCGGTGGCACGCAGAGACAAATTATGGTCATTCTGTGTCTCGCCGCCCAGGCTCGATTGTGTCCAACAAAACGCAGAGACAAATTATGGTCATTCTGCGTCTTGTATCAACCAAGAGGAACAAATTCGGCAGTATCAGGATGGTGTGTCAGTACTGATCATTTTCAAATTTTTGCAGGTTCTGCTGACAGGGAAGTTCACTGGCCGAATGGTGTTTCGCTCAAATGAAATTAGTGTCTTATCTTTACTTCCCTTTTGTCATACCCTAATTTCGTCCGGGGACCTTTGCTCGATGACGTGCGACCATTCTTTGGTCCTCGTGAGGTGCTTGGCACCCATCGTTAGGCAATTTGTGAAATTTCAGGACATGCCGAAAAACCAAAAAGATATTGATGCACAATCCGTAAGTTTCCGTGACACACCGGAAATCAAATGGAAGCATCGTTGCATAATTAAGTGAGGTTCCGTAACATTCCGTAAGTCAAAAAGGGGATGATTATGTAATCCGCAAGGTTCCGTAACATTACGGAAAGAAAACAAGTATCGTTACGAAATTCGTAAGTTTCCGTAACTTTACGAAAAAAGAATCACCAAAAAACAGCAGAGGGGGTGTACTTAGTAAAAATGGGGGTGCAAATAGCACCCAGGCCCATTTGGGCCCTCCAGAAGATTCCTCCAGAAGGCGGTTGCTTCTGGAGGAAGCAACCCTGCTCGCCTGGGCGAGCTGAGCTCGCCTGGGCGAGCTGGGCGGCAACCACCTCCCCTATTTTGCTATAAATAGGGGAGGAAAGCAAGAAGGAAAGGGTCCAGCCCCTTAGGCACTTCTCTCTCTTTCGAATTTGCTTGGAAAAATTGTTTCCGTGAAGAAAATCTAAGCCGAGGCGCTTCCGAAACGTTTCCGTAACGTTTTCCGTGAGGAATTTCGCAAAGATTTCAATCGTTCTTCGACGTTCTTCGACGTTCTTCATTCGTTCTTCATCGTTCTTCGATCTTCAACGGGTAAGTACCTCGAACCAAGCTTTTCGATTCATTCTATGTGCCCGTGGTGGTCCACATTGTGTTTCGTGCATTTTTATTCTCGTTTTGCTTACTTTTTATACCCCCTGTTGACGTGCTTAAGCCATTTTACTTAAGTCGTTTCTCGCTTAAACTAAAAAATAAAATAAATTTCCACCGAACGTTTGAATCGTATTATCCATTAACTTCGGTTAAAATAAATTCCGACCGTTCGGTCGTGCCGTAACCACGTTGGAAATCAAAAAGAGGTAAAAAATAATATAATAATCAAAAAGACATCTTTTAAGTAAAATAAAGCGGAAAATCAATCGGACGTTTTCTCTTTGGGATTTCTCATTCTTAATCGAATTGATTAATAACTAAAGTGAAACTAAAGGCTAAAATCAATTCGCCTAGTCAAGCTCGTCCACAAAAATAGGCTTTTGAAGTTTGTCATTTCAATTTCGCACTAAGTAAAATGGATCATTTTTAAGGTCCAACGCCTTAAAATGATCACCACTTAAGTAAAAAAGAATCGCTTGATAAGAAAGAACTACGTAGGTCTGAGTTCCTCATTGAGGATACGTAGGAGCAAAAGCCCCGCTTTTGTCGACCACCCCAAGAGATCGTTAATGGTCCAATGCCTTAACGTTTCTCTCCTTTCAAAAACAAGAGATCGTTAATGGTCCAACGCCTTAACGTTTCTCCCCTTTCAAAATCAAAAAACCGTTTAATGGTTCAACACCTTAAATGACCTTTTGTTCAATAAAAACATATTTTGCAAAAAAGACAAAAAAACAAACTTAAACCAAACACTTTGTTCCGAAAGAACTACGTAGGTCTGATTTTCTCATCCCAAATTGAGGAATACGTAGGAGCAAAGGGAAACACCCTTGTCGACCATAAAAAAGAAAAAATATAAAAAGGGTATAAAGGATATAAGAACATAAAAGGGAACATAAAAATCAAAGTCATGTTTGCATATTCGATTAAAGGCTGCCGTCCCTTGGGACGGACGTGTGGGGTGCTAATACCTTCCCCGTGCGTAAATACAACTCCCAAACCTTTTCACTAAAAAGTTCGTAGATCGCGTCTTTTCCGGTTTTTCCGACGTTTTCCTCAAATAAACGTTGGTGGCGACTCTGCGCGTATTCCTTTCGTGGAACACGCATCCCGCGAGTCACGCGTCGCCCTCCCGCCGAAGGGTAGGTTGCGACAGTTGGCGACTCCACTGGGGACTGTTTTTAGAGAGTTAGGCCATTTAAATCTTGTGCAATGTTTTATCATGACTTACCCCTTTGTTGGTTTCCTTTCATTATGTTCTTGTGTATATAAACTCTTTGTTGCTTTTAGTGCGTTTTAAATGTATGCATGAAGTAAATATTTATTCATTTGATGCACCCAAACACCAACACTATTTGCACACACTGTGAGTGAAAAAGGGCCCTATACCCGGGTTCATGGGAGCATAAGGAGTGGAGGTGAATCTGTGATCATGCTAGGTCTCCGACTTGCTTGATTACAGTGAACCCTCATCTAGAGCTTTTCTCTTTGAAAACCTATTGTTGCTAGTAGTCCCTACTGCTACAATATGTTCTTCAAAGGGGATGATACCTCTAGAAACCATCAAGAGAGATATAACTACCTTGGGGATTATTGCTAAAAGCCTAGTTAGTTCTCTCCCTTATAGGTCCCTTAAATAGGGGCACGAAGCAAACACGCTGCGTGCCATTTTTCACACTGCCATGCATGAGTATCATATACCCTTTTGCTTATGTTCGGTAAATATTGTCATACTGTGCACATTCCCGCATTGTGTCTTTTGCATAGGCATTGCATATGGGTTCTGTCTTGATCCCTACTGTAAACAAACCAACGGAGGGTCCGTGTCGCCTTCTTAAAAACGTGCGTTGGGGCATTTCGCTACCCCTAGACGTCGTATCTAAGAAGGGGACAAATTCCCCGGACCCCCCGCATTCCTAGATTGCATCTGTGTCATATGCATTCCATCATGCATTCATCCATCCCACCCATGAGATATCGGAGTTTTGATTTGCACCAGCTTTTGTCTCACTTTAGTAAGCATGGGAACAAATCAAACCGGCAAGAGGTTCTACCAAGTCAAGGTCAAAAGCCTAGATACCACCAGCATCAAGGAATTAGGGCGGTTGATGGAACCCTTCCAAATGCAAGCCTTCCGCAAGACTTACGGGAAGATCTTAGAGTTGACCATAGCAGAGGTGTCCATAGAAGCCATTGCATCACTTACCCAATACTACGACCAGCCTTTGAGGTGCTTCACATTCGCAGGCTTCCAATTAGTACCAACCATTGAAGAATTTGAGGAAATTCTAGGATGTCCTCTCGGGGGAAGAAAACCATATCTTTCCTCCGGGTGTCTCCCCTCTTTGAGCAGAATTGCAACTGTGGTCAAAGATTCAGCAAGAGGTTTGGACCGCATAAAACAGACTCGGAACGGCATAGCGGGCCTACCACAGAAGTACCTAGAAGACAAGCCGAGGGGTATGGCCAATCAAGGAGACTGGGTCCCGTTTATGGATGTGTTAGCTTTGCTAATTTTTGGGGTCGTCCTCTTTCCAAACGTGGATGGTTTAATAGACCTAGCAGCAATCGACGCTTTCCTTGCCTACCACCATAGTAAGGAAAGTCCGGTGGTAGCTGTCTTGGCAGATCTATTTGACACATTTGACCGAAGGTGCGAGAAGAGTGGCGCACGGATCATCTGTTGCTTACCCGCCCTCTGTGTTTGGTTGGTTTCACACTTGTTCCAACAAGACACAAGACATCCATGTCCGCTCCTGAGTCATCGCTCGTGTACTGAAAAGAGGAGAATAGATTGGGACCAGCTCTTGGCCGGGATAGGAGGTAGAACAATCAGTTGGTTCCCCCGATGGAAGGAAGGAAAAGAAGGAGTCCTTTTCTCATGTGGAAGATACCCAAACATTCCGCTGGTAGGAACGAGGGGTTGTATTAACTACAATCCCGCGCTCGCTATAAGACAACTAGGGTACCCCATGAGGGGAGCACCGACGGAAGAAAACATGTCTCCTTTCCTTGTGAGGGATTTCGGCGCACAAAATTCCAAGACTATACCAAGAATCCATAAGGCATGGGAAACCCCGTTAAGGAAAGATCAAGAGCTTAGAGGCATTCGTAATGGCATCATTGGTGGGTACCACGAATGGCTGAAAGTTCGCATACGAGGTTTAGATTGGCTCGCCAAGTTAAAAGTCGTCAGCGAAGAAAATTTTGAAGCACCGGAAGAGGACGAAGAAGTCCAAGCTCTCAAAAGCGAGTTAGGGAAGGCAAAACTCGCCAAGGAGAAGTTCAAGTTGGCTGCTACACACGTTCGGAAGGAGTGCGCCGGGTTACGGGAAGAGAATGCAATTACCGCAAGAGCCCTTGAACAAGAGACCAAGAGGGCTCGCAAGGAAGAGTATGGCCGGAACAAATTTCGCGGAGCTCTATGGGGTAGCAATAATGAACTCAAGTTGCGAAGGGAAGAAAGGGACCAGTCGCGAGCACATAGCATGGTTCTGAAAGAGGAGTTGATTGCTTGTTCAAGGTCCAAAAGAAGCTTGTCTCAGCGTCTATGCGAGACAGAAACCAACATGTTAGCTATCATCGCCAAGTACCAAGAAGAGCTGGGTCTAGCCACGGCCCACGAGCATAGAATCGCGGATGAGTATGCCCAAGTATATGCGGAAAAAGAGGCTAGAGGAAGGGTGATCGACTCTTTACACCAAGAGGCAACCATGTGGATGGATCGGTTTGCTCTTACCTTGAACGGGAGTCAAGAACTTCCCCGATTGTTAGCCAAGGCCAAGGCGATGGCAGACACCTACTCCGCCCCCGAAGAGATTCATGGGCTTCTCGGCTATTGTCAGCATATGATAGACTTAATGGCCCACATAATTAGAAATCGTTAGGAAACTTGTATGGTCTCTCAGACCTCGACTTGATACGACTTCCTTTTTGAAATAAAATGAGTTGGTCCCATGTTTCTACTCCAAAAAGCTTGTGCAAATCAAGTCACTCCCGCATTTTATCTCTAGCATGCATTGTATGTTGGTCTCGTCCTTTGTCACGGGAAGCCGGAAGGTCCATATCACCTTCTTAATTGTACACATGGGGCACTGCGCCCCCAAATGCGCAAGTAAGAAGAGATAATTTTCCGGGCTCTCGTGTCCGTAAAATGCATTCATATCATGCATCGCATAAGCATCTCTTCATAACATCATAATGGACATATCCTGCATTTGTCCGTTATCATATTCCAGCCTCACATTTTGCATGAGTCATGGCATCATCATGCATATGCGTTCAACAAACTTTTTGATCTGCAAAATTGCATACCATTTGTTTTCATGTTTGCTCATCCTTGCGTTTTCCTCTACAAAACAAAAACAAAGAAGGGGGAAGCGTGAAACTTCACACTACATTCTTAGTTTCATGTGTTAGGAGCCAACCATGTTGGGATCATAAACCCGTTTCACTTAAAAACAAAATAATTGAACATGGTACCTAATGCATGGTTAACTAGGAAATGGTGTTTCTTCGGGCATCTCAATTTCATAATTACATTTTCCGTGCATAAGCTTAAAGTATGCCCGAGTCATTCATCCCTATGAGATGTTGTTGAAGTATTGGCGATCAAAATTGCCATTCCCTGGGTTATGGGGTTGAACCAAGCTCATGCTTTTTCGAAAAAAGTTCATCAAATCAAGTTGAAGAATGGAAGTAACTATCTTGCAAAAATTGGGGCAAAAGATGAATCGAGTCACATCACTGCTTCGTCTACTTCCAAACATATTTAGGATTATTGATATCCTTGTTACTTCCAGTTTCACCTTGACAAAGATGTCATGGACCATGTTGAAAATCTAAATTGATTCAACCCCATATCCTGCGTAAAAATTCGCAATACTTCAACTGTGCATCATTCGCATACATCCATGTTGTTCATTGGTTGCATTGCTCATTGTATTCTTTCCTTGAAAAAAAAAATAATAAGATAAAATGAACTTAATCATTGTTATAAAAAAGAAAGGAACATGCTTTACGGCGTTCTCACCGAACTTGTGCTAGAGCTAGAGTAATGGGTGAAGTAGAGGAGATACAAGAGAAGATGAAGGCCGAAAATGGAGGCCATAAAAGAGCAAATGGCCACAATGATGAAGACCATGATGAGCATGAAGAAGATAATGGAAGCCAATGCGGTTATAGTTGCCACTATTAGCGCTGTCGCTAAAGTGAACCCGATGCTCCCATCTGGCCTCAAGCAAATGAATCATCCAACCTCAAATATGGTAGGCAAAGATTTGGGAAATACGGATAACCCCATGATGTGCAAAATCAAAACGAGCACGCCTTCCCATCATATGGCTTGCCTCCCAAACTATACACCACCCAATGTGGTGTACATTCCCAATGAGGACGTCAATAACTCCACTCCCATACCCATTGAAAGCCAGCAACCCCAAACTGATCATGCACATGTCTCTTAAACTGTGAAAGAGACCCATGAAATTCCCCATCACAATTTAGCCGACTTCGAGCCTTGGCTCGGATATACCATTGAAGGGCAAGCAGTTGGTGGTATACCCCTACAAAACCCTTTGGAGGGCCCTCAGTATCACCCACAACTGCACCTCTTGCATTTCACAACGGTTAAAAACCCTTATGACTATGGCAGGAATGGGAAAGTTGGATCATCTAGAGGAAAGGCTCAGGGCCATTGAAGGAGGTAAAGATTATGCCTTTGCTAACCCAAAAAAGTTGTTCCTAGAACCCAATATCATCACCCCTCCCAAGTTCAAGGTGCTGGACTTTGACAAGTACAAGGGGACTACTTGCCCCAAGAACCATCTAAAGATGTATTATCGGAAGATGGGGGCATGCGCGAAGATAAGGAATTACTGATACATTCATTCCAAGAAAGTCTTACTGGGGTAGCTGTTACCTGGTGCACTAACTTGGAACCTTCCCGAGTCCGTTCTTGGAAGGACCTAATGGTTGCCTGTGTTAGGCAGTACCAGTACAATTTTGATATGGTTCTGAATAGGATGCAACTACAGAACATGTGCAAAAAGGGGGGACGGATCTTTCAAAGAACACGCCCAAAAGGTGGAGGGATCTGGCGGCCCAGGTGGTACCCCCAATAATGGAAAGGGAGACGATAATCGTGATGGTAGACACATTATCGGTATTCCACTATGAAAAAATGGTGGGTTGCGCACCTCAAAGCTTTGCGGATTTGGTCTTCGCCAGTGAAAAGATCGATGTGGGTCCGAAAAGAGGCAAATTTGATCATCCTACTAGGACGACTGAGAAAACTGGGGCAAATGAAGAGGGTGAGAAAGAGGGAGAAACCCATGCTGTGACTGCCATTCCTATACGGCCAAGTTTCCCACCAAACCCAACAATGTCATTACTCAGCCAATAACAAACCTTCTCCTTACCCACCACCCAGGTATCCACAAAGGCCATCCCTAAATCAACCACAAAGCCTGTCTACCGCACTTCCAATGACGAAGACCCCCTTTAGCACAAACCAAAAAAAACACCAACAAAAAGGAATTTTGCAGCAAAAAGCCTGTAGGGTTCACCCCAAATTCCGTTGTCATATGCTAAACTTGATCCCATATCTACTTGATAATTCAATGGTAGCCATAACCCTAGCCAAGGTTCATCAACCTCCATTTCTCCGAGAATACGACTCGAACGCAACGTGTGCTTGTCACGGAGAAGCCCCGGGGCGTTCCATTGAGCATTGTAGGGCTCTGAAGCGTAAGGTGCAAGGTCTAATTGATGCGGGCTGGCTGAAATTTGAGGAGAATTGCGTGTAAATCCTGACATTGACAAGAGATGCCACACATGGGGCAATTCTGGAAGCTGTTGTTATGACTCATCAGGATTTTTAAGTTTATGCCATTATTATAAACCACAGTTACAATGCTAAATGATATGGATAAAAT
Source organism: Glycine max (assembly GCF_000004515.6). NCBI lineage: Eukaryota > Viridiplantae > Streptophyta > Magnoliopsida > Fabales > Fabaceae > Glycine > Glycine max. The sequence goes on from NC_038250.2 coordinate 39,643,267, forward strand.
GGACATCCTTGTCCCTCATCCTCTCACAAACGCATGTTTGCTTATTCAACTTTCACCGGAATGTGGGTGCAAGCCATTGGTCTATTTGCTCAAGCGACCTGCGCTCCTGAGTGTTAACTTCCAGGACTGTTCAATCAGAGATTACTCGTCTTGCACGTTGGTGGGGGTGCCGTAAAACAACGAGTAAAGTTCAAAACAAATAAGTTTCAAAATAAAAAAATAAGTTTCAAAATAAAAAAAAATAAAAAGACATTTGATTGACTGTGTTTTCAAGTAAAAATATAGACGTTCATGTGACTTCATTTTATCATTCCAGAAAGTTTGTCTTCTTAGAGAAGCGAGTTGTCAAGAATAGGATGTTGGACAAATGGCCTCAGTTACCTTAAGAAAAAGGGGGGTTGAATTAAGATGCAAAGACTATTCCCCAATTGAACTATCACTCTTTCTTTTTGGATTAACAATGCACCCTTAACATGAATTACTCAAAAGACAAATCAAAATAAACTTCTTTAAAGCAAAAGATAAATAGCAATAAAAGAAGTTTAAAGGAAGAGAGGAATGCAAACTTGATTTATACTGGTTCGGCCACTTCCCGCGCCTACGTCCAGTCCTCAAGAAACCCACTTGAGATTTTCCACTCTCTTTGTAAAACTCCTTTTACAAAGTCTGAACCACACAGGGACAACCCTTCCCTTGTGTTCAAGAATCCTCTACAATAAGAGACTCTCAGTCTCTTAATCCCTTTTCAGAAGTAAGAAGAAGAGAAGAAGAAATCTCTCTTAAAAGGGATAGATTGTACAATGAAGACCAATCAAAATTCCTTATTGAATATGCAAGTGGTTGACCAAGGAATCTTTTTGAGAGGATAAGACAGTTCAGTTCAGAAAAACTCTTAATCTTTTGAGAGGATAAACTTTGTGGGCAATGAAAACTCTCTTTAAATTCGTGTTTCCAAGTCACCTTTGATGGCCTTTCATAAACCATTTGAATAGATGTGACTCTTGGAAATTATTTTCTAAAAATCTCCTCTGGTAATCGATTACAAGACTTGTGTAATAGATCACAGGCTTTAAAATTTGAATAAATTGCTGGTAATCAATTACCATCCATGTGTAATCGATTACACATTATAAATTTTGAATTCAAATTTCTAGTGACTGTTATAAACATTTTTAACTACTGGTAATCGATTACCGGAGAGCAAATCTCAAATTGAAATGATAGAATTCTTTGGTCAAACCTTTGTTTGTTTCAATTTGGAAACTTCTTCCTAAAGATTCTAAAGAGATCAAACTTGATCATATATCTTGATTTTCTTGGATAAAACTTAGAAGCACTTGATCCTTTAGCATCATCAAGACATCAAAACATCTTGCTTCTACATAGGAGTCATTTGACTTAATCCATCAACTGAAAGATCCTTCAATTATTTCTCGTCCTTGGAAAATTCTTTTTTGCAAGAATCAACTGCTTCTTTCATTCTTCCTCACTACGAGGTCGTGAAAACAAGACAATGATTGGTACCTCAAAGCCTTACACTGGGGCAATGAGGGGCACCGTGCATGAGCCTCAAGTGAACCTAGGGGCAGATTAGAAGTTCTCACCCAATAGGTTATCAAAAGTTCTCACCTGTCTATGTTTTTAAAAGAAAAGGGGGGACAAACCCTAGGATTTCAATGGATTGATCAAACATCAAACGAATCCATTGCCGTCACTCCAAAATGGTCAAGTGACTAAATCAAACAGAACACACACTCTGAGGGAGTTCCCGGAGAGATTTGCAAAAAAGATAGGATGAGGTCACATGAATTATCACCTCTTTCAAAAGGACAGTCAATCTATGTTTTCCAAAAAAAAAAAAAAAAAAAAAAAAAAAATCAAATCAAAATCAAAATCACAAAATAGGGAAAGAATGTCATGAACATTGTACAACTTTCCATTACATTGCATTGTTTCATATGAAGTCCGCATTTACCAAATTTCACGACAAAGGTTGCATGCATCTGCATCCCTAAAAATCATGTTAACTGCATAGATTTCCTACATCTAATGTCCAAATCTTGTGGATTTGGGATGACCGGCCCTCTCGATGAGTCGATCTCTTGCTTTCTCATAAGGGTGGACCCTTGGGTACTTGTACCTATCACTTTTAGAGGACTACACGTCCTCGCCAACAGAGGGCTGCACGCCCTCACCTTCAGAGGACTACATGTCCTCGCCTTGAGAGGACTACACGTCCTCACCATCAGAGGGCCGCACGCCCTCACCTCCAGAGGACTACATGTCCTCGCCTTGAGAGGGCTACACGCCCTCACCTTGGGTACTAGTTACCCTCACCGTTGAGAGGACTACACGTCCTCGCCTTGAGAGGACTACACGTCCTCACCATCAGAGGGCTGCACGCCCTCACCTCCAGAGGACTACATGTCCTCGCCTTGAGAGGGCTACACGCCCTCACCTTGGGTACTAGTTACCCTCACCGTTGAGAGGACTACACGTCCTCGCCATCAGAGGGCTGCACGCCCTCACCTCTAGAGGAATACATGTCCTCGCCTTGAGAGGGCTACACGCCCTCACCTTGGGTACTAGTTACCCTCACCGTTGAGAGGACTACACGTCCTCGCCTTGAGAGGACTACACGTCCTCACCATCAGAGGGCTGCACGCCCTCACCTTTAGAGGACTACACGTCCTCGCCTTGAGAGGGCTACACGCCCTCACCTTGGGTACTAGTTACCCTCACTGTTTAGAGGACTACACGTCCTCGCCTTGAGAGGACTACACGTCCTCACCATCAGAGGGTTGCACGCCCTCACCTTCAGAGGACTACACGTCCTCGCCTTGAGAGGGCTACACGCCCTCACCTTGGGTACTAGTTACCCTCACCGTTGAGAGGACTATATGTCCTCGCCATCAGAGGGCTGCACGCCCTCACCTCCAGAGGACTACCTGTCCTCGCCTTGAGAGGGCTACACGCCCTCACCTTGGGTACTAGTTACCCTCACCGTTGAGAGGATTACACGTCCTCGCCTTGAGAGGACTACACGTCCTCACCATCAGAGGGCTGCACGCCCTCACCTCTAGAGGACTACATGTCCTCGCCTTGAGAGGGCTACACGCCCTCACCTTGGGTACTAGTTACCCTCACCGTTGAGAGGACTATACGTCCTCGCCTTGAGAGGACTACATGTCCTCACCATCAGAGGGCTGCACGCCCTCACCTCCAGAGGACTACATGTCCTCGCCTTGAGAGGGCTACACGCCCTCACCTTGGGTACTAGTTACCCTCACCGTTGAGAGGACTACACGTCCTCGCCTTGAGAGGACTACAGGTCCTCACCATCAGAGGGCTGCACGCCCTCACCTCTAGAGGACTACATGTCCTCGCCTTGAGAGGGCTACACGCCCTCACCTTGGGTACTAGTTACCCTCACCGTTGAGGGGACTACACGTCCTCGCCTTGAGAGGACTACACGTCCTCACCATCAGAGGGCTACACATCCTCACTTTCAGAGGACTGCATGTCCTCACCTTCAGAGGGCTACACGCCCTCGCCATCAGAGGACTGCGTGTCCTCACCTTCAGAGGGCTACACGCCCTCGCCATCAGAGGACTGCATGTCCTCACCTTCAGAGGGTTACACGCCCTCGCCTTCAGAGGACTACACGTCCTCGCCGTCAAAGGGTCATGTGCCTTCACCTTTGTAGGGCTACATGCCCTCACCTTCAGAGGACTACACGTCCTCACCTTTAGAGGACTACACGTCCTCGCCATCAGAGGACTACATGTTCCCCATTTTCAAAGGGGGGCATGCCCTCACCTTCAGAGGATTGCACGTCCTTGCCATCATAGGACTACACTCCCTCGCCTTCGAAAGGCGATACGTCCTGAACTTCAGAGGGCTACACGCCCTCGCCTTTAGAGGACTACGCGTCCTCACTTTCAGTGGGCTCCATATCCACACCTTAAGATAATTTAAGGTCCTCTATCCTTAAATGCTTAACCGAGACTTGCACTCCCGGTTAAGGGACCAGTAGTTTCCTTTTAACGGTTCCTGGGCCACCCCCTGATATTGGAGGAGGGCCAACTGTGCAAGCACAACCAGAGAGGGAGGCTATCACACAGCTACTATGCATACTGGGGCAAGATTTCACCCGTGCCGCTGCAAAGAGAAGAGTGCGGACCATGCGCACTAACATGACCACTCTTACACAGACATAGATGACATTGCTACTTAGCAACATTCTGCCCAGCGACCGCAATGCCAATCTCCCCTTGCAAAAGTATCAGTTGGTCTGTGTCGTCCCAACATGGGTAAGTATGCATATAGTTCAACTGATTTCTGATACCATCTATTGTTTGCAGGGATCGCACCCAAGAGACACCTAGTGGACCCGGAAAAGTCCAACAGGGCCCTGGGGTTTCCAGCTTTGGTTACGGGCCTCTATCAGTCCTACAGGGTGCTCGTACCCCCCCGACAAGGTCACATCATCATAGGTAAGTATGCACATCGCTCAACTGATTTCTGATTTCATCTATTGTTTGCAGGGATCGCGCCTGCAAGACACCCAGTGGACCCGAAGAAGTCCAACAGGGTCTTGGAGTTGTCAAGCTCTAATTACGGGTCTCTGTCAGTTCTACAGAGTACCTGTCACCTCCAGCAAGGGCATCAGGCCCCCTACTAATCGAGCTTTCATCCAGAAGTACTGCGTCTCCAAACAGGCGCAGGGCGAAACACCACAGCAGCCTGGGGATGGTCGGTAGCGGGCAATAGACACACCGCCACCACCTCTAGAGTTAACCTCAGCTCATCCGCAAAAAGGTTAGAGCGTTGCCTACGACACATGGCCGACCAGCAGGCGACCAAATCGAAAGCCAATGGTAAGCAAAGTACATGGTCCGTGACCTACAAGCCATCATGCGTCCAGCTAAAGACGTTAAAGAAGCGCTACTAGGAGGCAACCTAGTACCTTTTGAATCTATGCTTGTTATTTGATCACTTTTTATAGTAGGACGCACCTAATTGCTCATGATCCTGGGGATTTAAATAAAACAAGCGCAAGCTCGGAAGGTAGTCATACCTCACAAAATATATATATGTATGTTTAGGTAGTGAAAATACCTTAGATATGCATGTATGTAAACAAAAAACACTTCACAAAATATATATATGTATGTTTAGGTAGAAAGATACCTTAGATATGTGTGTATGTAAACAAAAAAATACTTCACAAAATATATATATGTATGTTTAGGTAGAGAGATACCTTAGGTGTGCGTGTATGTAAACAAAAAATTACTTCACAAAATATATATTTGTATGTTTAGAGATACCTTAGATGTGCGTGTATGTAGCAAAAAAATACCTCACAAAACATATATATGTATGTTTAGGTAGCAAGATACCTTGGATATGCGTGTATATAACAAAAATACCTCACAAAAATATACACATGTTTAGGTAGCAAAATACCTCATGAAAAAAAAAAACAAAAAAACAAACAAGAAAAAGAAATAAACAAATGATAAAAAAGGAAAAGAAAAATAAGTTGTCAAGCTGAAAAACCAACATGCTTTTGAAAAGAGATGACTTCCAACTTTTCTTTGGAAAAATTCACTGATCATAACTAGTTTTTGAAAAAATGTGTATACACCTGAAGGGTGAATGCTGTGAAGATTTTCCCAGACGCCCAAAATGGACCCGGATGAATGCACAAATTGATAAAAGAACATATTTTGGAAACATTGGGTTGATTTAAAATAGAGGAAATGAATCCTGAGCCCTAGCATCACATGACCATAAAAATTTGACATTTGAGTGTCCGCATAGGTGCATGCATAACCAGTTTTGCATAAAATTTCCAAATCATCATTTTTTGCATTTGTGTCATGGAAATAATGTGGGGCATCCCTTTTTATCCTTGAACCAAACCAAACCCTGACATGTATCATGTCTAGCCATTCTACAAGCCTTGAGCCAAAATCCTGACTCACCATAAACCTTACCCTCGGAAGCAAAAAAAAGAGAAGGAAAGGAAATTTCCAATCAAAGAGAAAGCAAAAAAGGAAGTGGAAATTCCCAATCAAAGAGTGGGAGAAAGAAAAAAAAAAAAGAAAGGAAATTCCCAACCAAAGAGTGGGAGAAAGAAAAAAGAAAAGAAAGAAAATTCCCAACCAAAGAATGGGAGAAAGTAAAAAAGAAGAAAGCTCCTGGTCAAAGAAACCAGAAGAAATGTGCTGAGAGGTCTTTGGACCGGACAATATCTGAACAATACAGAATTGTCACCAAATGAACAAAAAAAGAAGGAAAGGAAACCACGACCTAAAATGGTCTTCTCCCTTTGATTACCAACCAAAATCCCGTGCGCTAGCGACTTTTTCGCCCCGCACTAAACAAAAACAGAAAAAGAAAAAGCCAACAAAAAAAATCAAAAGCCAAAAACACACAAAAGCCGAAAAAAAAAAAAAAAACCCACCAAAAGAACCCATTCCCAAGGGAAGCCCTATTGATCCATAATCACGCATGTAATTTTTGATTTGATAGGAAATAATTTGCAAAGTCAAGTCATGACATATCTATGGTTCGGAATTAGGATGAAACACTTACCTGTGCGAAATTGATACACTTTGAGTGGATTTCTTCTATTTTTGTCGAACCCAGTGTTTCCTCTAAATGGTCATTTAGAAACGAAATGCTAACATCCAAAATCTCATTTACGGTTATGGGAGATTTCATCAGCAGACACTCCTTCCCCGGTAGACGCATCGTTTTTCACTCAAAAAAGCATATGCTGCTCTAAATCAGTTGGAATATTTGTCTCTTTGCTAAAGTATGTTTGCATTTTAGTGGAGAAAACAACGAGACTTTTTCAAGTCTCACAAGTTATCCAGAACTACGTAGGTCTGAGTTCCTCATTGGGGATACGTAGGAGCAAGAGCCTCGCTTTTGTCGACCACACCGCCTTTTGTTGCCATGACTCAAGAGCTGGTAGCCCGCGGAGATACCTTACGGTTATCCGCACCCCTTTGCCATTCAGACAAAGTCGTGTCCGTTGGCACGCAGAGACCAAGTTTGGTCATTCTGCACACATGATACGCGGAGATACCTTACGGTTATCCGCACCCCTTTGCCATTCAGACACAGTCGTGTCCGTTGGCACGCAGAGACCAAGTTTGGTCATTCTGCACACATGATACGCGGAGATACCTTACGGTTATCCGCACCCCTTTGCCATTCAGACACAGTCGTGTCCGTTGGCACGCAGAGACCAAGTTTGGTCATTCTGCACACATGATACGCGGAGATACCTTACGGTTATCCGCACCCCTTTGCCATTCAGACACAGTCGTGTCCGTTGGCACGCAGAGACCAAGTTTGGTCATTCTGCACACATGATACGCGGAGATACCTTACGGTTATCCGCACCCCTTTGCCATTCAGACACAGTCGTGTCCGTTGGCACGCAGAGACCAAGTTTGGTCATTCTGCACACATGATACGCGGAGATACCTTACGGTTATCCGCACCCCTTTGCCATTCAGACACAGTCGTGTCCGTTGGCACGCAGAGACCAAGTTTGGTCATTCTGCACACATGATACGCGGAGATACCTTACGGTTATCCGCACCCCTTTGCCATTCAGACACAGTCGTGTCCGTTGGCACGCAGAGACCAAGTTTGGTCATTCTGCACACATGATACGCGGAGATACCTTACGGTTATCCGCACCCCTTTGCCATTCAGACACAGTCGTGTCCGTTGGCACGCAGAGACCAAGTTTGGTCATTCTGCACACATGATACGCGGAGATACCTTATGGTTATCCGCACCCCTTTGCCATTCAGACACAGTCGTGTCCGTTGGCACGCAGAGACCAAGTTTGGTCATTCTGCACACATGATACGCGGAGATACCTTACGGTTATCCGCACCCCTTTGCCATTCAGACACAGTCGTGTCCGATGGCACGCAGAGACCAAGTTTGGTCATTCTGCACACATGATACGCGGAGATACCTTACGGTTATCCGCACCCCTTTGCCATTCAGACACAGTCGTGTCCGTTGGCACGCAGAGACCAAGTTTGGTCATTCTGCACACATGATACGCGGAGATACCTTACGGTTATCCGCACCCCTTTGCCATTCAGACACAGTCGTGTCCGTTGGCACGCAGAGACCAAGTTTGGTCATTCTGCACACATGATACGCGGAGATACCTTACGGTTATCCGCACCCCTTTGCCATTCAGACACAGTCGTGTCCGTTGGCACGCAGAGACCAAGTTTGGTCATTCTGCACCCATGATACGCGGAGATACCTTACGGTTATCCGCACCCCTTTGCCATTCAGACACAGTCGTGTCCGTTGGCACGCAGAGACCAAGTTTGGTCATTCTGCACACATGATACGCGGAGATACCTTACGGTTATCCGCACCCCTTTGCCATTCAGACACAGTCGTGTCCGTTGGCACGCAGAGACCAAGTTTGGTCATTCTGCACACATGATACGCAGAGATACCTTACGGTTATCCGCACCCCTTTGCCATTCAGACACAGTCGTGTCCGATGGCACGCAGAGACCAAGTTTGGTCATTCTGCACACATGATACGCGGAGATACCTTACGGTTATCCGCACCCCTTTGCCATTCAGACACAGTCGTGCCCGATGACAAGCATAGACCAAGTTTGGTCATTCTGCACCCATGATACGCGGAAATACCCGAGTGGTTATTCGCACCCATTCTTTTGCTATCTGTAAGACAGAACGCTTGATAGCATGCAGGGGCTGACACAGTCTTCTGCACCTTTTGTTCCTCCGGGAACAACAAAGTCATTTACATGCGGAAATTTCACGGTCACCCGCGACTCTCGTCAACCGAGAGGAGCGAAATTAGTGTCATACACTGATTTTCGGGGACCTTTGCTTGATGACATGCGACCATTCTTTGGTCCTTGTGAGGTGCTTGGCACCCATCATTAGGCAATTTGTGAGAATCCGGGAACAACAAGTCATTTGCATCTGGAGATTTTATGGTCACCCGCGACTCTCGTCAAATCGAGAGGGACGAAATTAGTGTCTTATCTTTACTTTCCTTTTATCTCCAATAAAAGACAAGTAAAGAGGGGCAACTGTCATACCCTAATTTCGTCCGGGGACCTTTGCTCGATGACGTGCGACCATTCTTTGGTCCTCGTGAGGTGCTTGGCACCCATCGTTAGGCAATTTGTGAAATTTCAGGACATGCCGAAAAACCAAAAAGATATTGATGCACAATCCGTAAGTTTCCGTGACACACCGGAAATCAAATGGAAGCATCGTTGCATAATTAAGTGAGGTTCCGTAACATTCCGTAAGTCAAAAAGGGGATGATTATGTAATCCGCAAGGTTCCGTAACATTACGGAAAGAAAACAAGTATCGTTACGAAATTCGTAAGTTTCCGTAACTTTACGAAAAAAGAATCACCAAAAAACAGCAGAGGGGGGTGTACTTAGTAAAAATGGGGGTGCAAATAGCACCCAGGCCCATTTGGGCCCTCCAGAAGATTCCTCCAGAAGGCGGTTGCTTCTGGAGGAAGCAACCCTGCTCGCCTGGGCGAGCTGAGCTCGCCTGGGCGAGCTGGGCGGCAACCACCTCCCCTATTTTGCTATAAATAGGGGAGGAAAGCAAGAAGGAAAGGGTCCAGCCCCTTAGGCACTTCTCTCTCTTTCGAATTTGCTTGGAAAAATTGTTTCCGTGAAGAAAATCTAAGCCGAGGCGCTTCCGAAACGTTTCCGTAACGTTTTCCGTGAGGAATTTCGCAAAGATTTCAATCGTTCTTCGACGTTCTTCGACGTTCTTCATTCGTTCTTCATCGTTCTTCGATCTTCAACGGGTAAGTACCTCGAACCAAGCTTTTCGATTCATTCTATGTGCCCGTGGTGGTCCACATTGTGTTTCGTGCATTTTTATTCTCGTTTTGCTTACTTTTTATACCCCCTGTTGACGTGCTTAAGCCATTTTACTTAAGTCGTTTCTCGCTTAAACTAAAAAATAAAATAAATTTCCACCGAACGTTTGAATCGTATTATCCATTAACTTCGGTTAAAATAAATTCCGACCGTTCGGTCGTGCCGTAACCACGTTGGAAATCAAAGAGGTAAAAAATAATATAATAATCAAAAAGACATCTTTTAAGTAAAATAAAGCGGAAAATCAATCGAACGTTTTCTCTTTGGGATTTCTCATTCTTAATCGAATTGATTAATAACTAAAGTGAAACTAAAGGCTAAAATCAATTCGCCTAGTCAAGCTCGTCCACAAAAATAGGCTTTTGAAGTTTGTCATTTCAATTTCGCACTAAGTAAAATGGATCATTTTTAAGGTCCAACGCCTTAAAATGATCACCACTTAAGTAAAAAAGAATCGCTTGATAAGAAAGAACTACGTAGGTCTGAGTTCCTCATTGAGGATACGTAGGAGCAAAAGCCCCGCTTTTGTCGACCACCCCAAGAGATCGTTAATGGTCCAATGCCTTAACGTTTCTCTCCTTTCAAAAACAAGAGATCGTTAATGGTCCAACGCCTTAACGTTTCTCCCCTTTCAAAATCAAAAGACCGTTTAATGGTTCAACACCTTAAATGACCTTTTGTTCAATAAAAACATATTTTGCAAAAAAGACAAAAAAACAAACTTAAACCAAACACTTTGTTCCGAAAGAACTACGTAGGTCTGATTTTCTCATCCCAAATTGAGGAATACGTAGGAGCAAAGGGAAACACCCTTGTCGACCATAAAAAAGAAAAAATATAAAAAGGGTATAAAGGATATAAGAACATAAAAGGGAACATAAAAATCAAAGTCATGTTTGCACATTCGATTAAAGGCTGCCGTCCCTTGGGACGGACGTGTGGGGTGCTAATACCTTCCCCGTGCGTAAATACAACTCCCGAACCTTTTCACTAAAAAGTTCGTAGATCGCGTCTTTTCCGGTTTTTCCGACGTTTTCCTCAAATAAACGTTGGTGGCGACTCCGCGCGTATTCCTTTCGTGGAACACGCATCCCGCGAGTCACGCGTCGCCCTCCCGCCGAAGGGTAGGTTGCGACACCTTTTATCTCCAATAAAAGACAAGTAAAGAGGGGCAACTGTCATACCCTAATTTCGTCCGGGGACCATCCGTTGTCGGGATGCGACCCTCGTTTGACCACTTCGAGGTATTTGGCACCCATCGTTAGGCAATTTGTGAAGTTCCCAAACATGTCGGAAGCCAAAAGAAAAGCGTCGTAGCACAATCGGTGAAGTTCCGTGACATGCCGAAAATTAAAAGGAAGTGTTAGTGCGCAATCCATAAAGTTCTGTAACGTTCCGGAAGGCAAAACAGGATTTGATTACGTAATTCGTATGGTTTTGCCACATTACGGAAAGAAAACAAGTATCGTTACGAAATTTGTAAGTTTCCGTAACTTTACGGAAAAAAGAATCACCAAAAAAAAGGCTGGGTGTATTTAGTAAAAATGGGGGTTCAAATAGCAACCAGGCCCACTTGGGCCTTCCAGGATGTTCCTCCAGAAGGCGGTTGCTTCTGGAGGAAGCAACCTAGCTCACCTGGGCGATCTGGGTGGCAAGCATCTCCTTCCTTTTCCTATAAATAGGGGAAGGAGGGAAGAACAAAAAGGTTCAACCCTCCTGGTATCTGAGATTCACTTAAAATTAGTGAGAATGTTTCCGTGAAGAAAATCCAAGCCGAGGCACTTCCGTAACATTTCCGTGGGTGATTTCGCGATGATTTTCTACCGTTCTTCGACGTTCTTCGTTCGTTCTTCGTCGTTCTTTGGTCTTCAACTGGTAAGTTCCCAAAATCGAACTTTTCAATTCATTCTATGTACCCTTAGTGGTCCTCATTTGTTTCACGTGCTTTTATTTTCATTTCATTTACTTTCCGTACCCCCCTTTTGACATGCTTTAGTCATTTACTTAAGTCATTTTCTCCCCTAATCAAAAATAAAATAAATTTCCACCGATCATTTGAATTGTAACATCCGTTGATTTCTATTAAAATGAAATCCGACCATTCGGTCATGCCGTAACCACGTTGGAAACCAAAAAGAGGTAAAATAATAATATAATAATAAAAAATATCCTTTAGTAAAATAAATCAAAAAAATCAATCGGACGTTTTTCTTTGTGATTTCTCTTTCTTAAATCGAATCGACTAATAACCAAAGTGTAACTAAGGCTAAAATCAATTCATAAACCAAACTTTTGTCATCGCCTAAAAAGGCCATTTTCAAAGGTCCAACGCCTTGAAATGGTCTTTTCCGCTTTTATTGGTTAAGTGTAGATTTCTAAAAAGCCTAAAATCAATATGTAACTTTGTTACCTCTTTCAAAAATAAAGAAATCATTAATGGTCCAATGCCTTAATGTTTTCTCACTTTTCAAAAGAATCGAAAGATTGTCTAATGGTCCAACGCCTTAAATGACCTTTCATTCAAAAAACATATCTGGCAAAAAAGGATAAAAAATAACCAAAACACTTTGTTCACAAAAGAACTACGTAGGTCTGATTTCCTTATCACAATTGAGGAATACGTAGGAGCAAAGGGAAACACCCTTGTTGACCACAAAAAGATAAAAATATAAAATGGCATAAAAAGACATAAGAACGTAAAAAGGGAAGATAACATAAATTGAAGTCATATTTGCATATTTGATTAAAGGCTGCCGTCCCTTGTGACGGACGTGTGGGGTGCTAATACATTCCCGTTGCGTAAATACAACTCCCGAACCTTTCATCTAAAGTTCGTAGACCACGTCTTTTCCGGTTTTTCCGACATTTTCCTCAAATAAACGTTGGTGGCGACTCCGCGCGTATTCCTTTCCATGGAACACGCACCCGCGAGTCACGCGTCGCCCTCCCGCCGAAGGGTAGGTTGCGACACCCTCTCTGGTGGTGTCCTTCCTGGACCTCTTCGCGGGAAGCTTTCTCGGGGCCATCTCCTGCGAAGACACATTTGTAAAGTCAGTTTACAAGGAAATACCATTTTAAAGCACAATCAAGCAAAAATGGCATATAGTTCCTTCCGACAAAACACAAATATCAATATGAATTTAGAGAAAACTTACACGTCGACGTGTGTGCTTCCCTAGGATGTACATATACTTACACACACTTTTCTTAAGCAAATACATTTACGAATGCACATACATGCAAAGTATTTTGCCACCTATATTAACATACATGCATATTCAAGGTATTTTTCTACCTACATTAACATAAAAATTAACAAGGTGTTTTGCTACCTACATTAACATACAGATTAACAAGGTATTTTGCTACCTACATTAAATTAAAAAGGTATTTTTGCTACCTATACTTGTTTTATGCAAATTGGCAAGGCATTCATGCTACCTATATCAACATACTTTCCTATTCATGAGGTATTTGCTAACTAACTAAACACATATGCAAATTGGCAAGGTATTTTTGCTACCTATATCTACTCCATTTTGGGTGGCATTTGCTATATGTTCACATTTTATTCCATATATGTACACACACTCGAGAGTCAATTTCATGCTATGTATTTACACATAATTGCATTTATTGGAAAAGCAATCTCACGTTACACATTCATGGGAAAGGCAAAAAAAAATTTCACTACTCATTCATATTTTGAAAGCAATTTCATGCCATGCACTCCCATTTTGAGGGGCATTTTTGTGCCATATGCACATTGGCAAAGCCCTTGGCTACCTATCCCACATGTATGCTTTGTTCAACAAGTGTTTGCCTCTTGCTACCTACCCTATATACGCATATACATGGTAAACAAACACTTTCACATAATCTAGGTGCAAAGAAATCATCATGGTGCAACCCTCACCAAATGCTCTCATTTTCATGCACTCTTGCACTAAAAAATGCAAGCTTGGGTTCCTAGGCCTGAGGTATATTTGGGGCAATTATTCTACCCCCCATGAAACTACCTACACACTCAAAAACGACAATCATATGTATACCAACTCGTTCCATGGGTTATATTCCCCAAAATCATGCGCCAATGCCATTGAGGCATTTCACCGAACACTTGGTGGGCGCATGTCTAGGCATGAATAACAAGGGAATGAGGACAATGTGACATGCCCAATAGTTTTAGAACATAACTTAGGCCTAAGGCCATCCCCTACAACCCCCCAATTCAACAAAACAAGCACAAATCCAAGGATATAGCTTCTCGAATTTTTGCAAGAATGAACAAATAAAGCATAAAAAACGCAACAATCAAAGACATGGTGCATGATATGAACGTAGAAGACGAAGCCATGCACTAAAGGCATTCGAGACGAACGAAGCAACTACCTAAGCACTGGGATATCTACCAGTTAGGATAAGAGGGCCTGGGTAAAAGCTGTTCTTGTGATTCGTTGGCGGGAAGGGTAGTTAGATGTTGTTTAGTTAGTTAGGGCTAGCAGCAGTAGCTAACCACTTGCGGTTAGTTGTGGACCCTCGCGCATATAAATAAGTTGTAACAAACCTTGAAGGAATATAGAAAAATCCAGAAGCTTCTCTTCCTTCCTCTCGAGTCCTTTTCTTCTTCTAGTTTCTCTCTCTGAACTCGCGTTTTCTCTCTCTTTGCGAGTTCCTTCGAGCTTCCAAAGGTCACGGGTATCGCGGAGGTTCCCTAGCCCTCGAAAGCTAGGTATCATTGGTGCTTTCATTGAGCACAAGCTTAGACGTATGGCGGAAGGCACTAGATCAAAAGCTCTATCATCAGAAAAAAATGGAAGAATTGTTTGCGAAATTTGCAGCAATAGTCGAGGCGAAGATGGGGACCTTATCAGAGAGGTTAGCACATCTCGAAGCTAACAGATATAATCCACAACAAGCACAACCAGAAGCGACTTCATTTTCGGCATCAGGATCACACACAGCGTCGCATCGGATGAAGCTTGATGTGCCGAGATTCAATGGCTCTGACGCCACAGGCTGGATCTTCAAGATAACGCAGTTCTTCGAGTATCACACAACACCAGATCATGAGAGACTCACGATCGCATCATTCTATATGGAAGGTTAGGCATTAGCATGGTTTCAATGGATGCACCGGAATGGTCAATTATCGTCTTGCCCGGCATTTCTTCATGCTCTCCATTCGCGATTCGCATCAACCACATACGAGGATCCCACTGGACTGCTATGTAAACTGCAGCAGCGAACCATGGTAAACAACTACCTCTCTGAATTTGAAGCTTTAGCAAATCGAATCATCAGATTACCTTCTACAATGGCCCTGAGCTGCTTCATCTCGGGCCTTACACCGGCGATTCGCCGAGAGGTTCAAGTTATGCAACCAGCCTCCATGAGTCAAGCAGTGGCCTATGCCAGGTTGCACGAGGAAAAACAAAATGACGCGCGAAAGACATTTCGGCCTTCAGCTGGAGTTTCCTCAAGCTCTCGTCAACTACCATTGCTTACACCATCATCCACTCCTCCCTTGTTACCTACACCGGCGCGCACAAATTCATCCATTGTTCCTTTCAACAGCCTCACGCCGGAGGAACTAGCCATACGATGAGAGAAGGGACTGTGCTTCCAATGTGACGAAAAATATTCGAGAGGACACAAGTGCTCTTCTTCCCTTTTCCTACTCATTATGGAGGATAATGACGTGACGACGGAGCCACACGAGCAACAGCTGGCCTTACCGGAAATCGTGCCAGACCCACCACCAGCACAATTGAGCTTTAAAGCATTGTCAGGGCAGGTGGTACCGGAAACATTACGCATGCAGGGATACATTCGTGGACAACCTGTGAGCATATTGATAGATGGAGGTAGCAAGCATAATTTCGTGCATCACAGGGTGGTTATGTCAGTAGGGCTCACCACGACTACGACTTCACCGTTAAGGGTCACTGTTAGCAATGGTGATGAGCTTCAGTGCCAGCAAACGTGTTCCAACGTTGAGGTAACTATTCAGCAACACCCTTTCGTTATAAACTTCCATGTTTTACCTATTTGTGGAGCTGATCTGGTCTTGGGAGTACAATGGTTGAAAACCTTGGGACCGGTGTTGACGGATTACACCACGCTGACGATGAAATTTATGGCCGCCGGCCACCTTGTGGAGTTACACGGCAAACACGAACAAGCCCTAGAATCCATATCTTCTTCCTAGTTACATCGCATTATACATACTAATGGAACCAGTATGATGTTCCACATTCGATTGGAACCATGCACACCCCCACAGCAGGAGATTATTCCAATACCTCAAGAAATCGAGGAGTTGATTGATCGATATTCGCAGTTATTGCAACCATTACTGGACCTTCCACCTTCGAGGGACACTGATCACGCCATTAACATTTTACCCGAAGCAGCACCGGTGAACATGAAACCATATAGGTACCCCCATTATCAAAAGAAGGAAATCGAAGATCAGATAAGCTCAATGTTGGACAAGGGATTCATACGAACCAGTGCTAGTCCATTTCCATCCCCTATGCTGTTAGTGAAGAAGAAGGACGGGTCATGGCGATTTTGCGTTGATTATAGAGCTCTCAACGCCATAACCATACGCGATAGATTTCCTATACCAACAATAGATGAGTTGTTGGACGAACTAAGCGGAGCACGGTGGTTCTCCAAGCTGGATTTGATCCAAGGATACCACCAAATCCTGATGAAGGAAGATGATATTTGCAAAACCGCATTCAGAACACATCAAGGGCATTACGAGTTTCGACTAATGCCCTTTGGACTGTGTAACACCCCATCTACGTTCCAAGCAACTATGAATCAGCTTTTTCAGCCCTTCCTGCTCAAGTTCATCATCGTCTTCTTCGATGATGCGCTAGTCTATAGCAAAACGATGAAAAACCACATGGTTCACCTGGAAAGCGCGTTCAAACTCTTTCCCTCAGGGAAGTTTTCCTTGAAGCGTACCAAATGTACTTTTGCTCAGTCACAACTCAATTATTTGGGGCACATCATTTTTGGCAGGGGAGTCGAACCAGTGCCGGAAAAGCTGCACGCAATTCAGGAATGGCCTCTACCATAATCAGTGAAGGCATTAAGAAGTTTTCTGGGTTTGGTGGGTTTTTACAGAAGATTTATTAAAGGTTACGCTAAGATTGATGCGCCTCTTTCCAAGTTGTTGTGCAAGGGTCAATTCCGGTGGTCGGAGTTGGCTACGGAAGCGTTCAACACCTTAAAGAAAGCAGTCTCCAAGGCTCCCGTCCTGGCGCTCCCCAATTTTGACATTCCCTTTGTGGTGGAGACCGACGCGTCTGGCACCGGCGCCGGGGCAGTTCTCTCTCAGAACGGACACCCCATCGCGTTCTTTAGTAAGGAATTTTGTCCAAAACTTCGCGCCTCTTCCACTTACATTCGAGAACATGTGGCCATCACAACGGCCGTTAAGAAGTGGCGCCATTATTTGTTAGGCCACCCCTTTGTGATTCTCACTGATCACCAGAGCTTAAGGGACCTAATGACTCAGGCGGTGCAGACACGGGAGCAGCATCGGTATCTCATTCAGTTATTGGGATTCGAATATACTATCCAGTATCGGCCAGGACGCGAGAATGGGGTAGCAGACGCGTTATCGAGGGTTGCCGGAGAAGAAGCCAAGGCCTCCCTGTACCTACTTTCAGTGCCACAGTTCTCCTTTATTGTTGACCTTAAGCACGAGCTAGCCACACACCCAGAATTTCTGACGTTGCTGGAGAAAATCCATAAAGACCCAGCAGTAGCCTCTGAATATATAATTGAAAATGGGTTGATTCTTCACAAGCAGCACATTTGGCTCCCCACGGGATCTTCCATTATTCCATTACTCATGGAGGAATTTCACAGCACACCAACAGGAGGTCACTATGGGGTTCAGAAGACACTCCAACGATTATAGGAAAACTTCACGTGGAACTCCATGTGCAGTGATGTCCGCACCTTCGTCGCAGCTTGTGTCACGTGTCAACTTACGAAGTATGACAATCGCCAACCCGCAGGGCTATTGTGCCCCCTTCCGGTACCATATCGGTCATGGGAAGACTTAAGCATGGATTTTATTATGGGGTTACCATCGTATAAGGGCAACACATGCATCCTCGTAGTCGTGGATCATTTTTCGAAGGGGCTACATTTGGGTATGTTACCCACTAAGCACTTTGCAAGGAAGGTGGCGGAGCTGTTCACATCCATCATAACTCGTCTTCATGGCTTGCCTCGCAGCATCATATCGGACAGGGACCCCTTGTTCATGAGTAAGTTCTAGAAGGAACTATTTGCATTAAGCGGTACCAAGCTTTGTCTCAGTTCATTGTACCATCCACTAACAGATGGCCTGACGGAGGTTGTGAATCGAATTGTGGAGCAATATCTACGGGCTTTCGTTCACCTTAAGCCATCGTCGTGGGGGCATTTCTTGTTGTGGGCCGAGTGGTCTTATAACACTTCATGCCACTCCGGTACCGGGGTAACGCCGTTTGAGATCATCTACGGTCGGAAACCACCAGCTATTCCTGAGTATTTGGGGGGAACTTCATCAGTTAAAGAGGTGGATGAGATGCTTCGCCAAAGGGACGAGGTTTTGTAGTTGCTTCGTCGGAAACTGCTTAAGGCACAACAGCAGATGAAACAGACCGCGGATGCTCGATGATGACCTCAAGAGTTCAATGTCGGGGACTGGGTTTTGGTCAAACTCAGACCACACCACCAAATTTCGGCTTCTAAAACAACATATTTGAAGCTCACTAAGCGGTACTATGGCCCATTCGCGGTGGTGGAGAGGTTGGGCAAGGTTGCCTATCGCCTGAAGCTTCCCGATCACAGTCGTACTCATCCTGTCTTCCATGTATCGTTACTCAAGCCCTTTGTGGGAGATCTTGAGACCGCAAACGCGGATCCCTTGCCTACCATGGCTAATGACGAACCCACAGCGGCCCCCTTGACTGTCATTGACTCCAAGTTAGTTCCCTCCGATGATGGGCCCCGACGTATGGTGCTGGTGCAGTGGGAAGGTTCTTCCCGAGAGGACGCCTCGTGGGAAGATTGGCAACAACTCAAGGAACACCACAACCTTGAGGACAAGGTTTTGTCTGAAGAACGGGGGGATGATATGAACGTAGAAGACGAAGCCATGCACCAAAGGCGTTCGAGACGAATGAAGCAGCTACCTAAGCATTGGGATATCTACCAGTTAGGATAAGAGGGCCTGGGTAAAAGCTGTTCTAGTGATTCGTTGGCGGGAAGGGTAGTTAGATGTTGTTTAGTTAGTTAGGGCTAGTAGTAGAAGCTAACCACTTGTGGTTAGTTGTGGACCCTCACGCATATAAATAAGCTCTAACAAACCTTGAAGGAATATAGAAAAATCTAGAAGCTTCTCTTCCTTCCTCTCGAGTCCTTTTCTTCTTCTAGTTTCTCTCTCTGAACTCACGTTTTCTCTCTCTCTGCGAGTTCCTTCGAGCTTCCAAAGGTCACGCGTATCGCGGAGGTTCCCTAGCCCTCGAAAGCTAGGTATCGGTGCACTTACTTGTATGGAGTGAACAAGGATACCAAAATGGAAGCAAAGCACAAAAATGGTGGCTTGGGGGCTGCAAAATCATGCACTGCCGTGAGCTCCCACGTTTTTGAATGTTGGGGGGAAGTTTTGGGGTGAAGAAAGCTCCACACCCGTGCCCCTTTTTTATGTTTTCATGTAGAGGGTGCTCACCCCGGCAAGCTAACCCTGTTTTATTTTTTGGGAAATTTTTTTGCAAAATTTGACTACCCCCCTTGGTTTGTGCTTGTTTATTCTAATTCCTATTATTACGAATGAAATAGGCACATTCAACTATGGCTTAAGAAAATTAGATGAATAAAACAAGCAGAAATTTAGAGGGTACTAGGCTACCTCCTAGTAGCGCTTCTTTAACATCTTGAGCTAGATGTGGGATGATGATCTGTTGATCATGTGCCTAGCACCTGCTCGTACTTGCCCCTAAGTCAGGAAATGACATTATACAGTAAAATATGACTATGCTACCACTTACCTTTGTTTACCTTTGCTTTGAATTCAGCGTGGTATCAACCAAATCTTTGCCTATCCTCCGACTCACAGGATGACAAAAATGCATATGCATGCAGGCTCATCATTAGGCAGTTCAAAAGACAAGGGTTGAAATGCAAACCATCAATCCGATGTTTATTAAATGTTGCGATCAAAGTTTAGAAAGGACTGGAAAACTTTAGGGAGCCTTAGAGTACAATCATGTATAGAGTCAGATAGAACTAACCATGTTTCAGGGAGTACACATACCTCTGACTTTCTTTATGAGGTACAGGCTGAGAAACCATCTCTTTCTACCACTATCCATCCATCCACACCAGAATTGAAGCCTCTGCCATCAAATTTAAAATATGCTTACTTAGATGATAGCAAAAGTTTTCTAGTAATGATATATGCCTCCCTTGTTGATGAGTAAGAAGAGAAGTTGTTATCAATTCTCATGAAGCATAAGAAGGATATAGGCTGGACCCTGGCGGACATTCCTGGTATTAGCCCATCCACATGTATGCATCGAATAAATTTAGAAGATGGTGCTAAACCAGTAAGACAACCACAAAGAAGACTCAACCCATTGATTCTTGATGTAGTGAAGAAGGAGGTAATCAAGCTTTTGCAAGCTGACATCATTTATCCTATCTCCAACAGCCAATGGGTGAGTCCCATCCAGGTAGTCTCGAAGAAAACCGACCTCACCGTGATAAAAAATGAGAAGGAGGAGCTAATTCCTACTCGGGTGCAGAACAGTTGGAGAGTTTGTATTGACTATAGAAGGCTGAACCAGGTTACCAAAAAGGACCATTTTCCACTGTCATTCATTGACCAGATGCTTGAACGCCTGACAAGTAAATCTCACTACTGTTTCCTTGATGGTTTTTCTGGTTATATGCAAATCGGTATTGCTCCTGAGGATCAGGACAAGACCACATTCACCTGCCCCTTCGGCACTTTTGCCTATAGGAGGATGCCTTTCGGCCTGTGCAATACCCCTGGTACCTTCCAGCGGTGCATGATTAGTATTTTTAGTGATTTTTTAGAAAATTGCATAGAGGTGTTTATGGATGATTTCACTATATATGGATCCTCTTTTAATGATTGTTTGGATAGTCTGGAAAAGGTTTTGAATAGATGCACTGAAACTAACCTTGTTCTAAATTTTGAAAAATGTCATTTTATGGTTGAGCAAGGTATAGTTTTAGGCCACATTATTTCCAATAAGGGCATTAAAGTAGATCCTGCAAAAAATTTTGTTATTTCATAATTGCCTTAGCCCTCTTACATGCGAGAGGTGCGATCTTTTCTTGGTCATGCAGGATTCTACAGGCGCTTTATAAGAGATTTTAGCAAAGTAGCCCTTCCACTATCCAACTTGTTGCAAAAGGAGGTGGAGTTTGACTTTAATGATAAATGCAAAGAGGCCTTTCATTGCCTCAAAAGAGCACTGACTACCACCATTATCATTCAGGCACCTGATTGGACAGTCCCATTTGAGCTAATGTGTGATGCATCCAATTACACATTTGGGGTTGTCCTTGCTCAAAAGATCTCCTTACTTCAGCTTACTTCTTTTCCACCATGACTTAGGGAGTTTTTCTTTTCCTATCTCCTTCTTTACTTTTATTACATTTGTCCGATTCTAATTGATGGTTTAGTTGCTTTTAATCTTTTAATTGTGCTACATTGAGGACAATGTGTTATTTAAGTATGGGGCGGGGGGAGTGTTCTTTTGTTTTGATTTTGCTAGTTTTGTTAGTTTTCTAGTTTAGTATTTTAGGTCAATTCTGTTTGCATGTACAACTTTGCATATTTTTCTTTGGTTGATTTTGTTGATTTTAGAGAGTTTGGGTTTACTACTTGTGCTTAATTTCCACTTATTCCCCATTGCTCCTCTATTCCTTTGGGATTTAGCTACTTATTCCATATTTTTCTTCCCTACCTTGTCCTTGGCCCCATTACAACCTTTAAAGACCTTTTGATCCTCATGTGCATGTGTTTGTCAAGTTGTTGTCAATTTTAGAATTTTGCCAAGTCTATGTGGTGTTTGTTTTCATGGGTGCTTCGAGAGTAAATAGTAGCCTAGACACTTAAGAGATAGAGTGTATATCTTGTGAAGCTTTATCAATTGTCATTATTGAGTTGATTAACTAATTTGCCATGATTGGGTTGCTTGGATGATTTTCACGAATGTCTTGACCCTGTGGATCTCTTCATGTTAGATGTTACCCATTCCTTGATGTTCATTGAGAAATATGTAAATGTTTTGTCTGTCTCTCTTTGATATCCTTGGATTTTGTTCTTTATTTCATTTTGCCCAGGAGTACAAAAGGCTAAGTATGGGGGGTTTTGATGTGTCATTATTTTCTCCTATTTCTTAACCCTTTTTGCACCATTTTAAATACTGATTAGTCTTAATTGTCAAATTTATGAGACAGTTTTATTATTTGGGCCCATTAAGCTAATTTGATGTTTTTAATCTAATTTCAGGAATTAATGAAGCATTGGGCTTGGACTTGAAGAGGGCAGACTAATTTATTCTACAAAATTAGATCTTATCTTATCTTATCTTATCTAGATATTATTTAGATTTGATATCATCTAGATATTATTTCATCTAGATCTTATCTTATCTTATCTTATCTAGATTTGATTTGATTTTACTTATGGGCTTGGATTTAAAACAGATTTGTAAGCTTTGGGGCTGAAAAACTATATAATAGCACCAAGGTTCTAGTTTAGCTCCCTCCTCTCTCTTCTCTCTCTCTCTCCTCTCTCTCTCTTCTATTTTTCGTTTTTAGTTTTAGTCTCTCTTATCTTTCTCTTTTATTTTCGTTTTTTACGATTCCAGTTCAGACTTTTAGTTTCATCAATAAAATTTCGTTCTCTATTTGATTAATGGAAGGCTAAGTCCGCAACGTTGTTTTCTCTTGAGGATCAAGCACAGTTCTCTTTGAGGTTCTATTATTACTGTTAAATTCTGTTCAGTTTTTCCTCTTCACTAATTACTCTGAATTTGTTGCTATTAATTCATGCATGCTTAGTGCTTGATTAATTGTCTTTGTGCTTAATTTGCGTTCATGCTTAATGATCGTTTATGAGTAATTGGTGTGTGTGATGCTTAATCACATAATGAATGCTTTATGTTAAATTTCGCTTAGTAATTTAATTTAGGGTTGGATTAAGTGGTTGAACTGATAAAGGATAAATTCTCGCAACCTAGGATAAGAGACTTGCTTGTGAATCAAGGGGAAGCAACGTATTTTAATTCTGATAATTTCTAATTCAATTTTACTCGCTGTTTAATTTACAAAAGCAAACACCCCCCCCCCAATTTGTTACTATTTCCTACTATCTGTTATGAACATTTGGTGTATGATTGCTCGTTGGGAAACGACCTAGGATCACTTCCTAGTTACTACATTTTAATATTTATTTTATTCGGGTACGACCTCGATTATCTTGTTATTCAGGTTGGTGGCATTGTCCGTGTCATACCCTAATTTCGTCCGGGGATTATTATTTGATGATATATAACCTTTGATTGGTCGCTTCGAGACACTTGGCGTCCTTTGTTGCACAATGAATGAAGTCCCGAGACGTGTCAGAAATCAAAAGGAAGCAGGCTTGCGCAATCCGTGAAATTCCGTAATGTGGTGGAAATCGAAAAGAGGTGTTTTTGCGCAATCCGTAAGTTTCCGTAACTTCTTCGAAAGCTAAAAATGAGTAAATACATAATTCGTAAGGATTCGTAACCTTGCGGAAGAAAAATAAGTATCGTTACAAAATTCGTGAAGTTTCGTAACGTTACGGAAAAAGAATTACCAAAAAAACATAAGGAGGGTGCATTTAGTAAAAAAGGGGGTACGAATAGCAATCTGGCCCACTTGGGCCTTCCAGATCCTTCCTCCAGAAGGCAACCTTGCTCGCCTGGGCGAGCTGGGTGGCAAGCTCCTCCCCTATTTTGCTATAAATAGGGGGAGGAGTGAAGAAGAAAAGGGTTCAGCCTTCTTGGCACTTCCCATTCTCTGGAAATAGCTGAGGAAAATTAGTTCTGTGAAGAAAATCCAAGCCGAGGCGCTTCCGTAACGTTTCCGTGAGTAATTACGCGAAGATTCTCGATTGTTCTTCAACATTCATCGTTCGTTCTTCGTTTTCTTCAGTCTTCAACGGGTAAGTACCTCAAACCGAGCTTTTCAATTCATTCTATGTACCCGTGGTGGTCCACATTTTGTTTCATGTATTTTTATTCTCATTTTCATTCGCTTTCTATACCCCCTTTTGACGTGCTTAAGCCATTTATTTAAAGTCATTTCTCGCTTAATCTAAAAATAAAATAAATTTCCACCGATCGTTTGAATTGTATCATCCGTTAATTTCGGCTAAAATGAATTCCGACCGTTCGGTCATGCCGTAACCACGTTGGAAATAAAAAAAAAAGGTAAAATAATAATATAATAATCAAAAAATACCCTTTTAGTAAAATAAAGCGCAAAATCAATCGAACGTTTTCTCTTTGGGATTTCTCATTCTTAATTGAATTGACTAATAACTAAAGTGAAATTAAGGCTAAAATCAACTCGCCTAGTCAAGCTCGTCCACAAAAAATAGGGTTTTCAAAGTTTATCATTTCAGTTTCTTACTAAGTAAATGGATCACCTTTCAAGTAAAAAGAATCACTTGATTCATGCATAAGAAAGAACTACATAGGCGCGAAGGGCACGTTGCGACAGTTGGCGACTCCATTGGGGATTATTTTTGTGAGTTAGGCCTATTTTAAGGAATTGTGGATTTGTGAAACTTCGTGTGTGCATTTGTTGAACTGTGTAAAATGTAAATAATTGTTGTATATTTCGCATTCTTTACACTGCATTCTAAGCACCCACGGGTTTGAGTAAAAAAATAAATAAATAGGGCCCTACACCTGGGTTCATGGGAATTTAAGGAGTGGAGGTGAATCTTTCATCATGCTAGGTCTCCGACTTGCTTGATAATAGTGAAACCTCGTCTAGAGCTTTCTCTCTTTATAATGTGTTGTCGCTGGTATTCCATACCGCCACAATATTATTATCTTGAGTGATGATACCTCTAGAAAACAGCTGTGTGAGTTATAAATTGTTGGGGAGTAGTTATTAGAGACCCCTAGATATTGTCCTATAGGTTCCCAAATAGGGGCAAAAGAGCAAACACGCTCCGTGCCATTTGTTCTCATGTATTTTTTTGGTAAATAGCACCAGTTTATAGTTTTGCTAGTAATGTTTGGTTTCTTTAGAGTAATACGTAACCTTTTTAATACTACGTTGAGGCGCCATCATGCCCAAAACATAGCATTAAAATTGGATCTCTGCGGTCTCGTATGTATAAATTACCCCTTTGTGTTGTTTTCCTCCTGTTTCATGCATACGCATTGCATCATTCATGTCGGAGTCTTGATCCATCCCCTTTTTTAGGTAAATGATGGGGACAAATCAAAACGGCAAAAGGTTTTATCAAGTCAAGGTTAAAAGTCTAGATGTCACTAGCCTCAAGGAATTAGGACGATTGATGGGACTTCTCCAAAGGCAAGCCTTCCGCAAGGTGTACGGGAAGATTCTAGATTTGGCCGCAGCGGAGATACTCATGGAAGCTGTCGTATCCCTCGCCCAATACTATGACCAGCCGTTGAGGTGTTTCACGTTTGGGGACTTCCAAATGGTACCAACTATTGAAGAGTTTGAGGAAATACTAGGATGCCCTCTTGGGGGGAGAAAACCGTATCTTTTCTCCGGCTTTCTTCCTTCCTTGAGCAAGATTGCGGCTGTGGTTGGTGATTCAGCAAAGGGGTTGGATCGCACGAAGCAAATTCGGAACGGCGTAGTGGGCCTGCCTCGGAAATACTTGGAAGGTAAGGCAAGGGATATGGTGAGCCAAGAGAAGTGGGGCCCGTTTGCAGATATTTTAGCTTTGCTGATTTTTGGGGTTGTCCTCTTCCTGAACGTCGACGGTTTGGTAGACTTAGCCGCCATTGATGCTTTCCTCACATATCACCATAGCAAGGAAAGTCCAGTGGTGGCTATCTTGGCAGATTTGTTTGACACCTTTGACCGGAGGTGTGAGAAAAACAGTGCACGGATTGTCTGTTGTTTACCCGCTCTCTGTGTGTGGTTGATTTCACACCTATTCCAACAAGACACAAGACACCCGTGTCCGCTTCAAAGCTATCACTCATGCGCCGAAAAAGGAAGAGTCGATTGGGACCAACATTTGGCTGGGATAGGGGGCAGCGCGATCAATTGGTTTCCTCGTTGGAAGGAAGGCAAGGAAGGAGTTCTTTTCTCGTGTGGGGACTACCCTAATATTCCATTGATAGGGACTAGGGGGTGTATTAATTATAATCCCGCACTCGCCATAAGACAGCTAGGGTATCCCATGAGGGGAGCGCCAACCGAAGAAAGTCTCTCGCCTTTCCTTGTGAGGGATCTAGGCGCCCAAGGTCTCAAGGTTATACAAAGAATCCACAAGGCGTGGAGGAGTCCGTTGAGGAAAGACAAGGAGCTTAGAGGCATCCGAAATGATGTCATCGGAGGTTATCATGGATGGCTAAGAATTCATACGCGAGGGTTAGATTGGCTCTCCAAATTGAAAGTTATTGATGAGGAGAACTTCGAAGCTCCGGAGGAAGATGAAGAAGTCCGAGCTCTAAAATTAGAGCTAGGGAAGGCGAGACTCGCCAAGGAGAAGTTCAAATCAGCTGCTACACACATCCGGAAGGAGTGCACCGAGTTACAAGAGGAAAACGCGACCACTGCAAAAGCCCTTGAACAAGAAACCAAAAGGGCCCGCAAGGAGGAATATGGCCGAGAGAAATTCCAAGGAGCATTGTGGGGTAGTAACAATGAGCTCAAGCTCCGAAGAGAGGAGAGAGATCGGTCATGGGTGCATGGCATGATCTTAAAAGAGGAGTTAGTTGCCTGCGCAAGGTCCAAAAGGAGTTTGGCTCAACACTTGGAAGCCATGGAGCAAAGCATGCTAGCTATCATAGGGCAGTACAAGGAAGAGTTGAACCAGTTAGTGGCCCATGAATAAAAGCTAGTGGAGGATTTTGCACAAGTGTACACCGAGAAAGAAGCAAGAGGGAGGGTGATTGATGCGTTGCATCAAGAAGCGACTATGTGGATGGATAGGTTCGCCTTGACCATGAATGGAAGTCAAGACCTCCCGCGTCTATTGGCCAAAGCAAAAGCCATGGCCAAAGTGTGTACGGCCCCCAAGGAGATTCATGGGCTAATCAATTACTGTCAACACATGATAGATTTGATGGCCCATATAATTAGGAATCGTTAGGTTCTCTTGTAACACCTTTTGTATAATCTTGGCTAGATGAAAGCTTTGTTCTTTTTATAAAATGAGAAGTTCTGGACTCATCACGTTATCTAAAAACCTTGGGGTGGATCCAAGTGCTCCGATCATCCATTTGCATACTCATGTTTTGGTGGCATACTCACCGTTGTTTATTTCTTTAGGAATTTCATCATAACTAAGAAAACACCAAGGCACCCCTATAACACTCGATCCAGAAAAATGGATAATGAAGAGGGCGTGCAGGAACAGATGAAGGCCGATCTATCGGCCTTGAAATATCAAATGGCTTCCATTTCGGAGGTCATGTTAAAACTCTAGAAAACCATAGAGGATAAAGCCACAACAACCGCCTCCAGTACAGTTAGGGAAGCGGAGCCGGTGCTGCAACCCGCCTTGAATTCGGGCCTAGACAGAAACACGGCCGTGTTCGGTCGAAGGTATAGTCCGCAAGCTTATCCTTATGGCTTGCCTCCGGACTTCACCCCCCGTGCCACCCCGGAAGATTTAAACCAAGCCCCTACTTTCGAGGGGCAACTCCCACCTAATGAAGACTATCTCGGGCAAGACGATGGGGAAGGAGATACCCATCTTGGCCCCCTGCTCCACCTCAAAGATCCGTCCCCACATGAACTACCCCAACCGAACATAGTCCGCCATATCCCGGCCTCACCCACACCCGTAAAAGAATCTGTTCCCTTCGCGGAAGATAAGGGAAAGATTGAGGCGCTTGAAGAGAGGTTAAGAGCAGTCGAGGGTCTTGGCAATTACCCATTCTCGGATTTAGCGGATTTATGTCTCGTGCCCAATATCGTCATTCCTCCCAAGTTCAAAGTACCGGACTTTGATAAGTACAAAGGGACGACATGTCTGAAGGGGCATCTTCGGATGTATTGCCGAAAGATGGAGGCGTATTCTGCGGACAAAAAATTGTTGGTCCATTTCTTTCAAGACAGCTTGGTCGGGGCAACTGTAGCATGGTATACCAATCTGGAAGCTTCCCAGATCCGATCATGGAAGGACTTGGCAACTGCCTTCATTCGGCAGTACCAGTACAATACGGACATGGCTCCCGATCGGAACCAGCTTCAGGGTATGACTAAACGAGAGCATGAGTCCATTAAGGAATATGCCCAGAGATGGAGAGATCTCGCAGCCCAAGTCGTACCGCCCATGACGGAGAGGGAGATGATCACAATTATGGTAGATACGTTACCCACGTTCTACTATGAAAAGCTGATAGGCTACATGCCAGCTAACTTTGCAGATCTCGTCTTCGCCGGAGAAAGGATTGAATCCGGACTACGAAAAGGCAAGTTCGAATATGCTGCCAATATGGCCCCCAACAACAACAGAAGAGCCCCGGTAGTGGGCGCGAGGAAAAAGGAAGGAGATGCCCACGCGGTCACCACCGCCCCAACATGGATGGAAGCACCCCAAAATATCCAAAGCTCATACCAGCCCAATCCCCCAAATTTTTTAATCCGAGCCGGGAACTCCCTCCCGACTCAAGTAAAAGGACCACCCGCAGCAGAAAAAGCGTCGGCCCAACGCACAGCTCCAGCCGCACCCCGGCCAGTTAATAATACAGCCCCCGGCGCGACCTATAAATATGCACAGCACCCGCCCCCGAAAGACAACTTCCCTCTTATTCTCGTGGCATACTCCGAGTTATGGCCTTCATTATTGGAGAATCATTTGGTGGTAGCCATACCCGGGAAGGTTCTCCAGCCACCCTATCCCAAGTGGTATGACCCGGGTGCCAAGTGTGTGTACCATAGTGGAGTTCCTGGACAAAATATTGACTCCTGCATCCCGTTCAAGTATAAAGTACAACACCTGATTAGTGCCGGCTGGCTAGCGTTTCAGGAGGAAGGCCCAAATGTTAAAACCAACCCGCTAGCTAGTCATGGAGGGGCTAGCGTGAACGCTGTCGAAACGGACGGGCCATCGCGGGCAAAGAGGTTAGGAGAGGTGGTTACTTCTAGACGCTTCATCTATCAAACACTGCAAGCGGCATGCATGGTCCCCCAAGGTGGAGACGAAAGGGATGAATGTTTGTTTCACCTTGGGGAGTCGCATGACATGGAAACCTGTCCCGTGGTGGAAGAATTGCTTCAGCGGCTCATGGATTACGGGCAGCTAGAAGTGTCCATAGGAGGGAGGGAAGAACCACAAATTTGCATGTAGTCGGAAGAGAAGAAAGTTCCTCTAACCCCCAAGGCCCTAATGATATGTTTTACTAGGAAAGGGACCGGCTCCACACCCATATACCCCCGGACGGCACCCAAGCCAACACCATTTGCATATCAAAGTGATAAGGTCGTTCCGTGGAAGTATACCTCGCCCGCATCCAGCGAAAGAGTTGCAACCGAAGTTGACTCCCTATCACCTAAGGTAACCAACATCACCAGCCTCAGTGGCGTAACCCGCAGTGGTCGGGTGTTCGCTTCCCCTCACCCGGCGGAATTGCCCTCCAAAGGGAAAGCGCCCATGGTCCAAGAGCCCACAGACATAGCCACCCCCTCGAAAGAAGTAGATCCTCCAGTGGGAAGAGGGGCCGAAAAGAAAGAAGGTCTTCAAGGAAAAACAGTGACCTTGGAAGAGGCCCAAGAGTTCCTCTGCCTCATCCAACAAAGCGAGTTTAAGGTAGTCGAGCAACTGAATAAAACTCCAGCAAGGATCTCCTTGCTTGAACTACTCATAAACTCCGAGCCTCATCGTGCGCTGTTGATGATGGTCCTTAACGATGCCCATGTAGCACATGATATCTTAGTGGAGGGTTTCGAAGGCATCGTTAATCATATAACCACCAACAACTACATCGCGTTTGCGGAAGAAGAGATTCCCGTTGAGGGGAGAGGACACAACAAGGCTCTACATGTGTCGGTGAGATGGATGGACCACATTGTCGCAAAGGTGCTTATCGACAATGGATCGAGTTTAAATGTAATGCCGAAGACCACTTTGGAAAAGCTTCCTTTTAGTGCGTCACGTTTAAAACCGAGCTCGATGGTGGTGCAAGCCTTTGATGGTACTCGGCGGGAAGTAATGGGGGAAATCGACATTCCCATTCAGATAGGCCCCCACACTTGCAATGTGGTGTTTCAAGTAATGGATATAAATCCCGCCTATAGCTGCCTCTTGGGAAGACCGTGGATTCATGCCCTGGGAGTGGTCCCTTCAACGCTTCACCAGAAATTGAAGTTCACAGTGGGTGGACTTTTAGTGATAGTGTCGGGTGAAGAGGATATGTTAGTGAGTTGCCCCTCCTCCGCACCGTACGTAGAAGCGGCGGAAGAATCATTGGAAAAGGCTTTCCAATCCTTTAAGGTGGTGAGCTGCGCCTCGGTGGAACTAAGTCCGTCGCTACCTTCTCTCTCCAACGCGGCCATAATGGTGGCACGTGTTATGCTCAGGAACGGATTCGAGCCCGGAATGGGTCTAGGCAAAGACTGCCTCGGGAATGCCGACGTGGTCAATATCATGGGAAATCCATACAAGTATGGATTAGGGTACGAACCCGGGATGCCGGGGAGGAGGAATGTGCCATCAAGATTTCGGGCGGATAGGGTATGGCCCGGCCGTATTAGCCAATGTTTCACCAGCGCTGGAATGGTGTCCGAGGAGGAGGTGGCCGCAATAGAAGAGGAGTTCCCTCAAGACCCACCAAGTTTTGTGCAACCATGCCACCCCGATTCCCAAGTAGGGAACTGGCGCGTGATAAGCCAGTCAGAAGTCTATACCGCTGATTCAATGTAATTATAGCCTATAGATTTCCTTTCTCTTTTGTTTTGTGAAACCTACCTTATTGAATAAACAAAGAGATCTTGTTTCATTTGTTCCTGCAGTTCCACCTTTTCTCATATCATTTTGCATGTTTTTGTTTCTTTTGTCTCGTTTGGTATAGATATGAGGGTCGATTATTTGAGGATCCTAACAACGAGGGTTTGACAATCGATTTCGATCGAGATATAAGCCAAACGATAAACGAGGAAGAGGAAGAGGATGTCCTGTCACCAGAGTTGGAGAGGTTGGTCGCTCAGGAAGAACGTGAAATGAAGCCTCACCAAGAAGAAACCGAATTGGTAAACTTGGGGACCACGGAGGAAAAGAAAGAAGTGAAGGTAGGAACCGGTATGACCGCGCTTATCCGTTAAGGCTTAATAACCCTTCTTCAAGAGTATCAAGATGTCTTTGCGTGGTCATATCAAGACATGCCCGGTCTGGATTCCGACATTGTGCAACATAAGTTGCCTTTGAATCCTGGGTCTTCTCCGGTTAAGCAAAAGTTACGAAGAATGAAACCCGAGATGTCTTTAAAAATTAAAGAAGTAAGGAAGCAGTTTGATGCAGGATTCTTAGCTGTGGCATGGTACCCGGAGTGGGTGGCCAACATTGTCCCAGTCCCGAAAAAGGACGGCAAGGTTCGAATGTGTGTAGACTACCGGGACTTGAACCGAGCCAGTCCTAAAGACAATTTTCCCCTGCCACACATTGATATATTGGTAGATAATACAGCCAAATTCGCCCTTTTCTCATTTATGGATGGTTTCTTGGGGTATAATCAAATAAAGATGGCACCCGAAGATGTAGAGAAGACCACTTTCGTCACCCTGTGGGGGACATTCTGCTATAAAGTGATGGCCTTCGGGCTGAAAAATGCTGGGGCAACATATCAGCGTGCCATGGTGGCGTTGTTCCATGATATGATGCATAAGGAAATAAAGGTCTACGTAGATGACATGATTGCTAAGTCTCGGACTGAGGACGAACACCTTGTCAATCTGCGTAAGCTGTTTGGAAGATTTCGGAAATACCAATTAAAACTGAACCCAACCAAATGCACCTTTGGGGTGAAGTCGGGGAAGTTGCTAGGATTTATCGTAAGTCAGAAAGGGATAGAGATAGATCCCGAGAAAGTGAAGGCCATCCTTGAAATGCTGGAACCATGCACGGAGAAGCAGGTTCGGGGGTTTTTGGGCAGGTTGAATTATATCGTGAGATTTATCTCGCAACTCACCCCTACCTGCGAGCCCATTTTTAAGCTTTTACGTAAGAACCAGGCGGTCCTATGGAACAGTGACTGCCAAGAGGCCTTCGAGAAGATCAAACAAAGTCTCGCAAATCCCCCGGTGCTCATGCCACCTGTAACAGGGAGACCTCTTTTCCTGTACATGACCGTGTTGGACGAGTCTATGGGGTGCGTGTTGGGTCAGCATGATGATTCTGGGAAAAAGGAGCAAGCCATTTACTATCTGAGCAAGAAGTTTACCGCAGGTGAGATGAATTACTCAATGCTGGAAAGAACGTGTTGTGCTCTGGTGTGGGCCTCACATCGGCTTAGGCAGTACATGCTCAGCCATACCACGTGGCTTATTTCCAAAATGGATCCCGTGAAATACATCTTTGAAAAACCGGCCCTCACGGGACGAATCGCTAGGTGGCAGGTACTATTATCTGAATTTGATATCGTTTACGTCACCCAAAAAGCGGTAAAGGGAAGTGCCTTAGTAGATTATTTGGCCCAGCAACCCCTCCAGGATTATCGGCCGATGCACCCCGAGTTCCCAGATGAAGATATCATGGCCTTGTTTGAAGAGAAGCGGACGCACGAGGATATAGACAAATGGATTGTTTGCTTCGATGGGGCATCCAATGCTTTGGGCCACGGAGTAGGGGCAGTCCTTGTATCCCCGGATGATCAGTGTATTCCTTTCACGGCTAGGCTAGGGTTTGATTGTACCAACAATATGGCCGAGTACGAAGCATGCGCCCTCGGGGTTCAGGCGGCCATTGATTTTGATGTAAAACTACTCAAGGTGTATGGAGACTCAGCTTTGGTGATACGCCAATTGAAGGGAGAATGGGAAACTAGGGATCCGAAGTTGATACCCTATCAAACCCACATCTTGAGGTTAGCCAAGTACTTTGACGACATTTCCTTCCACCACATACCTCGGGAAGAGAATCAAATGGCTGATGCGTTAGCCACCCTGGCATCCATGTTTCAACTTGCCCCACACGGGGATCTGCCATACATCGAATTTAAATCTCAAGGCAGGCCGACATATTGTTATGCAATAGAGGAAGAGCGGGATGGGAAACCGTGGTATTTCGACATCAAGCAGTATGTCGAGAATAAGGAATACCCACTAGGGATTTCTGACAATGACAAAAGGACGTTGAGGAGATTGGCTACTGGTTTCTTTGTAAGTGGTACCATCCTGTACAAACGAAACCACGACATGACCCTCCTACGATGCGTAGATGCCAAAGAGGCGAATTTCATGATTGAGGAGATCCACGAGGGTTCCTTTGGGACACATGCCAATGGGCATGCTATGGCCAGAAAAATCCTTAGGGCCGGCTATTATTGGCTCACCATGGAAAACGATTGCTGCGCTCATGTCAGGAAATGTCATAAATGTCAGGCATACGCGGACAATGTCAATGTTCCGCCACATCCTCTGAATGTTATGTCCGCCCCTTGGCCCTTTTCCATGTGGGGAATAGATGTCATTGGGGCCATCGAACCCAAAGCGTCGAACGGTCACCGCTTCATTCTTGTGGCGATAGATTACTTCACCAAATGGGTCGAAGCAGCTTCTTATACTAATGTCACAAAGAATGTGGTAGTTAGATTCATAAAGAAGGAGCTGATTTGTCGATACGGACTCCCCAGGAAGATCATTACTAACAATGGAACCAATCTGAACAATAAGATGATGTAGGAGATATGCGAAGACTTCAAGATCCAGCATCATAACTCTACCCCTTATCGGCCAAAGATGAATGGGGCTGTAGAGGCTGCGAACAAGAATATTAAGAAGATTGTTCAAAAGATGACAGTGTCGTACAAAGATTGGCATGAGATGTTGCCTTTCGCCCTACACGGATACAGAACCTCGGTACGAACTTCTACTGGGGCAACACCATATTCCTTGGTTTATGGGATGGAAGCAGTGCTCCCATTTGAGGCAGAGGTTCCTTCTCAGAGGATCATGGCGGAGTCAGGCCTAGAAGAGTCAGAATGGGCTCAAGCACGCTACGACCAACTCAACCTCATTGAGGGTAAGCGTTTGACAGCCATGAGCCATGGGCGTCTGTATCAACAAAGAGTAAAGAACGCATTCGACAAGAAGGTACGTCCACGCAAGTTCAACGAGGGGGACCTCGTGCTGAAAAAGATGTCCCACGCTGTTAAGGATAGTCGAGGCAAGTGGGCCCCGAATTATGAAGGACCTTTCGTGGTGAAAAGAGCTTTTTCTGGGGGTGCTCTGATACTCACCCACATGGACGGCGAGGAATTGCCCTCACCTGTGAACTCCGATGTAGTTAAACGATATTACGCTTGAAATCTGGGGCAATCGAGAGGACCGTTGCATGTTTTTTATTTTTGAGTTGCTCTCGTTCTTTTTGGTTTTCCTCTTGGGATTCCCATTCACTGTATTTGTCTCGTTCCTTTAAAAGAAGAAAAGATGGGCGAGGTTTTAGTCCTCCCTTTGATTTCAAACCTTGTGTTTTAGATTTGTTATAACTTGAGCCCTCTTCGCTCGGTGTATGGGGTGCCCCAAACGCTTATTTAAAATTGAATCTAACCAGCCTTCACTAAAATAAAATCATCGCATTAGAAACATTCATACATGCACATGCACATGCATATCTTGTGATAGCGAGGAGCAGAATTGTCTCAGGCCACGGTCAAAAGTCAAGACAAGTCAATGGCAGAAATCAACCAAGGTAAGACGATGACCGGTCATGATTGGTCGCATATCATTTGGCTCTTACTTGCAGGTACTTAGGGATGGAAGCGAATGAAGGATAGGATCGCAACCGACCAAGCGCCACCCCTTCCCGGCGCTAAACAAGCAGAGAACGTCGCTGCAAGGCAGCCCAGTATCCTTTGCGTTTGCAGTTTCTTTTACTATTGTTTGTTTTAAATAAGTAATCGACACCTAATTCTAACTTAAGTAGGCTCAAGTTAGGCAAAACGCTAACCCATAAGAGGGGGGAGACATGGTTAATGCACCCCTAAAATATATATATATATATATATATATATATATAGGTTAGCTCGCCTGGGCGAGCAACCCCTGTACGAAAATATAAAAGGGGTGGAGGGGGAACGTTTTCTTCACCCGAAACTCTTCCCCCTCACTTCAAAAACCCCCCAAGCTCACGGGAACTACGAGAACAGCAGCCCCTAAGCTTCCATTGTTGAGTTTTTGCTTCTTTCATGCTTTAATTCACTCCCCACAAGTAAGTGCAATTTCCCTTGGTTATTTGGCTCTCCATTGATGTGTTTTGTTGCTTTAGTTGCTCATTTTTTGCAAAATTCGTGAAGCAATTTGCATTTGAATCCATGCTTGATTTCTTGAGTTAAGGATTTGAATGAGAAGGCCTTAGGCCTATGTTGTATTCTGGAGCAATGGGGCATGCCACATTGTCCCCATTCTCCTGCAATTTGTGTCCAAACGTGCGCCCACCAAGTGCTCGGTGAAATGCCCCAATGATATATGAATATGATTTTTGCAAAATTGGGATGGTGGGGCTGTTTTATGTATGTAGAGGCGGCATAGGAAAGTCAAAATAGATGCCCAAATGCAATCCCAAGCTTAGGAACCCAAACTTTTTAAGCTTCAATGCAAGAAAACATACTCATGACTAGGGACCCAAAATTTGGTTTTAGAATTAAAAAAGCATGAAAATAGGGACTTGTTTGTAAGAATTAGGGCTGCCCCATGATTGGTACTTTGCACCGAAGTAACGTGGGAAATGCTTTTCAATGGTGTGTAGATATATGTGTAAATATAAGGGGCATAAAATTCCTCGCCAAGTATGAATAAATTGTTTTCCTAAATGAATGTATGATAGTATGGAATGCCCTTTTGAATGTAAATGTGTGCAGGATGTAATTAGCTTTCCAATATGCATATAAATAAATATGAGTGAAACAATAAAAATTGGTATGGTGTACTTCAAATGTATGTAAGTAGTTTGTGACGGCAAATGTTCAGGATATAAATTAGGTGTAAAGTTTGACGCCACACTTTGAGCATGAAAGTGTGTTTTCTTTTTCAGAATGTATATAGGTGTATGGCAATTAGAATATGTTGGATGTTCTTGTATGTTGACATGAGTAATAGGATATTCTCTACAAATACGCGTGTGCATGAATGGATCATATGAGTTTGGTCTAAATCAGAGGGATTAGCATGACATTTTTGCGTTAAAGATAAGCATTATCTTGTAAAACTAACTTCCAAATGTTTGTTCTTACGGGAGATGGCCCCGAGGAAACTTGCCTCAAAGAGATCCAGGAAGGATAAAGCGGCCGAAGGAACCAGTTCCGCTCCCGAGTATGACAGTCATCGCTTTAGGAGCACTGAACACCAGCAGCGCTTCGAGGCCATCAAGGGATGGTCATTTCTCCGGGAGCGACGCGTCCAGCTCAGGGACGATGAGTATACCGATTTCTAGGAAGAGATAGTTCGCCGGCGGTGGGCATCACTGGTTACCCCCATGGCCAAGTTTGATCCAGACATAGTCCTCGAATTTTGTGCCAATGCTTGGCCTACGGAGGAAGGCGTGCGAGATATGAGGTCTTGGGTAAGGGGTCAGTGGATCCCGTTTTGATGCAGATGCTATCGGCCAGCTCCTGGGATATCCTTTAGTGCTGGAAGAGGGGCAGGAGTGCGAGTATGGCCAGAGGAGGAACTGGTCCGATGGGTTCGATGAGGAGGCCATCGCCCAGTTGCTATGTATACCGGGGCAGGATTTTGCCCGTACTGCTGCCGGGAGACGGGTGCGGATCATGCGCACCAACATGACCACCCTGACTCAGATCTGGATGACTTTGCTGCTCAGCAACATCCAGCCCAGCGACCATAATTCCGACCTCCCCCTGCCGAAGTGGCAGCTGGTGTACGCCATCCTGACACGGATGAGCATTCACGTGGCTCAGCTAATCGCTGATGCCATCTATATATTTGCAGGTATGGCGCCTACCAGGCACCCTCTGGACCTGGATAAGTCCAACAGGGCCCTGGGATTTCCCGCCTTGATCACAGGACTCTGCCAGTCGTTCGGAGTCCCTATCGCACCTAGCAAGGTGATTCGGCCGCCCATCACCCGAGCTTTTATTGAGAAGTATTGCACGCAGAGACAGGTCCAGGGGGATGCTCCGCAGGCTACAGACGCGCCGCCACCTCATCAGGCCGGTCCAGCCGGATCATTTGATACGGAGTAGTATTTGCGGCATTTGGTTCGCCAGCAGGCAGCCAACCACCGGGCACATGTACAGACCCATGATTGTCTTTATCAGATGAGCCTCAGCCTGCAGAGCCAGGGCTTTACTTCTTTTCCGTGCCCTACTCCGGACCAGTTCAGGGCAGAGGTCGCATGGCCTGGAGATTGACCTGAGGCCCGGGCAGGAGAGGCACCAGCAGAGACTCCCGACGAGGCAGATGAGGCCCGCGAGGACGAGGAGATGACCGATTTACTTGATTT